>NC_056744.1:860733836-860881336 GCF_019279795.1 Protopterus annectens
TCTTCTCATCATTTGTTTTAACTTTTCTTCTTTTCTTCCCAATAATTTATTCTTTACTCTCCCTGCAAATCTGCTAACCTTTGTTATCTTACTAGTTCCATGATAAAGGATTTATCCGCTGCCGTGATAAAAGATTTATCTGCTGCTCAAATCAGGTGACAAACACCCCAATTCTGGTCCTACTCCTAACTCATCCACCCCACAAATCACTCCTCTTAACTATAACCAGTCACCCATACCAAACAAATACCTATCTTTCTACTCTATCAATACTCGTATTATCCTAAACAAAGTAAGACAATTTCATGCACGGATATCTCAGCATAACCCTGACATTATTTCTGTTATAGAAACTTGGCTTAAACCACAACACTAAGATAAAGATATTCTCTTCCCAAGTTACAACATCCTGTGCCAAGACTGCATTAATAAGAAAGGTGGTGGTGTTGCTATAATTCACTCTAGTAAACTTAACTCTCTGCCAAACCAAACAAACCTTTCCCTCCTTCCCACTGCTGAAATACTTGCTGCAAATCTGAAGGTTAACAACCACAATACCATTACAGTTATGGCCATATATATCCCTCCAGGGAACAACATTCCCCTACTGGAAAACGTTCTTTCATATCTCTCCTAAAACATCCCCAATGAAAATATCCTCCTAGGAGATGTAAATATTAATTGGCTGAATCTCAATACCCCTACCTCTCAGCATCATATAAATCTGTACAGATTTACTCAACTTGTCTCTCAACCTACTCACACCACCAAAATGCATAGTCCAAGCTCCCTAATAGACTGGATACTAGTTTCTAATCCCTGCAAGTACCATAATCCAGAAACTCTACCCGACTCCCTTAGTGATTACTCACCTATAAAAGTGCTTAGATATATCACACATCTCTCCACACCACACCGATATATAACCTGTCAAAAGCTCTCTAATTTTAACTCTGAAACATTCCATACCCTTCTCTCTAGAGTTAACTGGGACTTCCTTAAACAGCTTCCCCTTGATGAGGCAGTCAATGCCTTTAACTCTACTTTCCTTACAATTTTAAACTCCCTTGCCCCACAAAGAAAATTGTAATAAAAGCCAAAATTTCACCTTGGTTATCTAAAAATACCCGCTCCCTTATGAAAAGCAGAGACAAGGCTTGGAAAATATGGGTAAAAGTCAAGCTTCCTGCTGACATGCAAATGTACAAAGAACTTTGCAATCAAACAAAAAAATACATTAACAATTACAAAAAAAGTTTCTACTATAATCCCCCAACAACATTAAAATCAAATCCAAAAAAATTCTGAAATGCCATTAACCTCATACTACACCCTGGTAACTCAACCTCACCAAACCCATGTCCTGATAAGACTCCTGAAGAGACTGCTAATACTTTTAACCCTTACTTTATTGAATCTATCTCCAAACTATCTAACAGCACCCCCTCTCACCACAACTCTTCTAAACTCCCTGAACCACCCCCAACTGCTGACCCAACAAACTCCCTCTCTCTCAAACCTGTTTCTACTACCTACATTAAAGCTGTACTCTCTAAACTCAAGCCATGCTCTGAATCAGCTGATCATATCCCCTCATACTTTCTCCAGACTGCTGCACATTCCCTGGCTGTTCCTGTATCTATCCTTATCAACTGCTCCATCTCTGAATCTGAAGTTCCAACTATATGGAAACAATTCTATAATCTTCCAATCCACAAAGGCAGGAACTCCACAGAAATAACTAATTTCAGACCAATTGCTATACTCTCTCCTGTCTCAAAAATAGTTGAGAAATGTATACACAAATAAGCAATGCAGCATCTTCTACAAGAAAAACTTTTCACTTCTACCCAGCATGGTTTCTGTCCTAAGCATAGTATCACCACTGCTATCCTATCTTTTCTCAATACTATCTCTCTAGCCAAAGACAATCATAAACTCATAACTTGCCTATTCCTTGACCTCTCTAAGGCCTTTGACACTGTCTCACACTCCCTATTACTCAACAAACTTACTGACCTTTACTTCACTTCTGATACAGTAGCAATGTTCAGAAACCATTATTATATGTACTCACATAATCTTGACTCTAAATGTACTTCAGCCTCATTTGTAATTTCACACCCTGAAAAAAGGTGTTCCAGCAGTGAAACAGCATCAGGTAAGGCTAAGATTAGTGGCTGACATTTCCTATGCACCCAAATCTTAAGCACTGTAAAAGCAAGCCAGTATTTTACTGCTAGCTCCAGCAGGAATCTTCTCAAAAACACCCATTCACCTTCTTGTTTTCTCACCAGCTCATTAGCTATTGTTGTGATCATGCTATGCTCAAAATTCCAGCAAAATCTTAAAATGCTCAGAAAATAAAAATACCTTAGTTTACTGGAAACTTTAAAATGCTTTTAAAAACACAATAAAAAATTAGCTGCCTCTTGACTCCACATCTCTACCATATCTCATTGCGTACCAAGAAGGACAATCCTTATTCTGTCTTCTTTCATCAGCGATCTAAAGTCCTCAGGAAGTCAAACTTTTCATAAAAAAATCAAATGCATGTGAGAAACAGTGATCCCATGGTAAGGACTGATGGAGTAAATAATTATCAGATGATTTCCCCAGACTCTCTTAACCTAAAGAAGGTCCCTCCTTGCAAATCCTTAAACCCAGAAAACCTGATCAAACCAGCCACACAATAGAAGGGACAGAGACAGAAGAAACTGCCAGTTCGTACCGTATACAAGTAAATTGGAATGTTGTGTTGAACTGCGGTGCATCTCTTGCAAATAAACCACATCCAGCAGGCATGGTTTCAAATGATGAAACATCTACTTCTTTTAAATGTGCTAGTGAGGCCTTTGTTGTTCAGGGACAAAATCTTTAGACCCATAGATACATAAATAGAAACAGATCTGCAACAAATGTTGCACATCCCTGATTTGACAGGTCAGTATTCCCTGACACAGCCTCATAATTCTTACTGGAGACAACAATGTCACTTTTGCAATGCAGTTGGGAACAGAGCTACTAGTGTACTTGACCGAGAAATAAGAGAAATCCAACTGGTGAATCCTGCAGTAAATGTAGGAGTAAGCAGGGGAGTGAAAGAAGGCTGTAATGGTGTTCAAATGAACAATACTAACAAAATCAGCAAAAAATGCAAACTGGTGACTCTAAACAAGCACAGTGGATCTATGGTCAGCAAAACAAGTGGCAGTAAAGTTTTATGGTGTAGAGTTGTCAGCCTGGTGCCCAACCTTCCCCAGAAGGCACAGATACTTGAGAGCTTAGTATATTCAAACAAGGTTTAACTAACCTAACTGGATCAGGTTCCAATATGCAATAAACATATAAAACATCTAACCTGTTAATATTGTCGTTTGTACACTGCAACAGTACATTTGTTGCAGCTAGCAAGAAGAAAAAAATCACAAACGTAGAAAAAGAAGAGTAAGCAAGGACGAGGAAAGGGTTATCGGAACTGTAATTGTAATATGTGGCTACCTTGAAGTCGGGCCTTAAAGAGGTGTTTTCTACATCTTCTATGATCTTTTGAAGATGTATTTTTTGGACTAGGGACTATCTGTGCTTATGTGTTAATGGATCTGTCTTTCCAAACGGAGCTGGTTTCTTTAAATGGATTCAGATCATTTTTTCTGTTTAGGGGAAAATTGAAGTGTTTTTTTTCTCAAACGGAATTGTTCTTTTCCAACAAACGGGTCCATTATTACAAACGCTAAGGTTTTTCTTCATTTAACATTACATCTGGTTGGATTGAACCTGGATTAATGACGGGTTATGTATCTGGGACCTGTTAAGACCCTTTTGTATTACTGGATGTTGACTATGGGTCTTGGGACTTAATTTACAATCTTAATTTGGTTTATGGTTTGAATTTTACATTTGTTGGCTTCATCATATTGGACTTCAACATAGAGTTACATGAAATTTTACATCTAAGGGTGTGTATGTATCCACCTCATTACATTTATTTTTGATAATAGGCATACAATAGGCCTGGGATCACTTTGGGCCTATTGGCTCTAAGGGAGATAGTGAATATATGTGTATAGTTTGAAATGCACAATCATTGGACTCTTATAATTATATTGTAGGGGCTATTACAGTTTTGGTTTTGCCTCTCTTTTGGTATATATATATATATATATATATATATATATATATATATATATATATATATATATATATATATATATATATATATATATATATATATATATATATATATATATATATATATATATATATATATATTCTTTTGGATTAAAGTCAAATGTTATGATATCTACTGTATGAGGCCACAGGGGAACGCACTACTGCTATGTTACATAAATATTGATATATTATAATATTTGCAGGGACTACTATTGTTCTTCCTATCATCAGGAATCATACTGTTTATTGTTGTATTTACTGAATTTTTGTACTTGATTTATATTGGTTCAATATAAGTGAGGATATGGGGGAACATAGCACTGCTGTATATTAATATGTGAACATCTATGTTTTTATAATGATTGCAGGGCCTATTATTGTTCTTCCCATTAACATCAGAATTTATTGTTAAAATAAGGGAACATAGCACTGCTTTTTTCATGCCTAAGAAGGTTGCTTGGCAGGGGTTGTTATTGTTTATCCTTAATATATTAAGCATAATATTATTTTTGGTTATATTTATTGCACATTTGCAAATGAACAATTCTTGTGTCTGGTAATTGATGATATAGGGGAACGTAGCACTGCTAAGTTCTATATATTCATTCTTTATGCTCTAGGCTACCTGCAGGGGCTATTATTACTATCTCCCTTACTCAATCCTTAGCCGGGGGTTTAAGCCCTGCTCCTTTTGCTATGCTCACTTTGTGCCCCCCCCAGTACATCTACATTTATCTTTAGCTAGTAGCCACTCCCATACTTACTCCCAATCAAGCCTTACCGCTGAGACTCCCCACATCTCTACCCCACCTCCTGCTTAATCACACATCTTAACCCAAAGCAACCATGCCACTAGGTAATACTGTTGCAATCCTCACCTGCACTATTCTAGCCTTTATTACATCCTACCAAACAGCTATAGTCATAACCCCCAACCATTTCCACTGCACTCTCTCATCAAGTCCCCTCAAACACCCACTGCATAATTTCATTACCCCAACCACAAACTACCTCCTTCCAGTACAACTGCTCAATTACCAAACCCCCACCACATTTGAACACAAAATATCCATAAAATACAACACATGTTTACTGCATACATAAAACATATTCTTTACACTCTCTCTAAACTTGGTCTCAGTGGAGATGTGCACCCCAACCCTGGCCCCATAATCATCAACATCTCCACAAACCCTCTTCCAACCAACTCCCACATCACCCATATCACAAGCAACAAAAACCCAAATGACCTCCTCATTATGTCTCTTAACATCATAAGCATCTGTAATAAAATCCAAGACCTCCATGCCCTGGCATCCTTATCCTAACTGAATTGTGGCTAAAACCTCACATCAAAAGTGAGGAAATACTCCCACCTGGATACAACATCCTCCTTAAGGACAGACTATCAAGAAAAGGTGGAGGTGTGACACTGTTGTAAAAACACCACCTCAATATCCAAATTCTCACCAGATCAGCTCCCCAGTTTGACTAGGAAGAGATACTTTACACCACCCTTAAATTAAACCCAAATTAAACCCTAAGAAATCAATCAACATTATAGGGTGCTATTTCCCACCAGGCCAAAATATACCTCCTCTTGAAAACCTACTAGACTGGGCCAATCTCTCCCTGCCCCAAGAAACTATCATCCTCGGGGACTTTAACATCAATTGGCTATCCTGCAACAGCAACCACCAAGCCCTCCACCTAAATCTCCATGGTTCCTCTCAGCTAATACAACCCCCCACTAGGATCAATAGAAACCCCAATAACCACACCATTCTTGACTGGGTCTTAGTTAATAAAGCCCCTCACATCTACCTAGCTGGCTGTGTACCTGACTCCCTCAGTGACCATTCCCCAACTTTCCTACTAAAAAATCACATAAATGATTGCAAACCCATTACCCACAGACTTATTTGTGCAACAAAGCTAATTTTAACCCCAACTCCTTCACCTCCTCCCTCCTGAATGTAAACTGGTCACTTCTGAAGTACCTCAACCTAAACAAAGCAGTCCATTTCTTTAACAGTACCTTCCTCAACATCCTTAACTCTCAACCCCCACTGAGAAACACCAGAATCAGAACTAAGAGCTCCTCCGGCTTCAAAAAACCCACCAGGGGCCTTATGAAAACCAGGGATAAAACATGGGACTGCTGGCGCATAACTAAAAACCCCTCAGATAGGCAACTCATCCTTGAACTACGTAATAAGGCCAAAAAACAAGTAAAAGCAGACAAAGCCCTTTTCTATCAGACTTCCCTAAACTCCTCCCAATACAACCTCAAGCAATTATGGTCCACAATTAACTCTATATTCTGCCAAGGAAAGGTAAGCACCCCCCCTACCAACCACCCCTCTCTCCACCAGTAGCATTGCTGATTCCTTCACAGAATCCGTTCTATCCCTAACAAAAATACACTTTCTTACACAAAATCCCCCCTCACCCAACCCAAAACCACCCCTCCCTACCTTCTTTCTCTCCACAGTACCCACCTCCTACATAAAAAGACTCCTGATAAAACTAAAACCCACAAAACTAGCTGCCGGCAACCTGCCCTCTGAATACTTAAAGATAGCAGCTGATGCCTTAGCTTATCCTATTTCCATATTAATCAACTGCTCCATAACTGAATACTATGTACCCGCACTATGGAAAATATCACACATCACTCCCCTCCACAAAGGTGGCCCCTCCACTGACCTCTCCAAATACCGCCCCACTGCCATCCTCTCCCCCCTCTCCGAGATACTTGAAAAGTGCATCAACTCACAGGTCTCCAAATTCATCCTTAACAATAACCTCCTCTCTAATACCCAGCATGGTTTCAGACCACACCACAGCACGACAACTGCTCTTCTCTCCTTCACCAACACTATCCTCCATCACAAAAACAATGGCCTCATCTCTGCTGTATTTCTGGATCTATCGAAAGCCATTGACATTGTGTCACACAATCTATTACTGTCTGCTGTATCTGACTTCTCTTTCTCCTCACCAGCCACAAACTGGTTCCACAGCTAGCTACAAGGCCACCAGCAATCAGTCATCTGGGACAACAATCTATCCCCTCACCTCCCTGTTACTCTCAGGGTTCCCCAAGGCTCCATCCTTGGCTCCCTACTTTTCTCCCTTTTCACCAACAACCTGCACACTGCCACCAAACATGCCTCCCTCATACAATATGCAGATGATTCCACCCTCATCTGCTCAGCCACAACTCTAACAGAACTACAACAGATCACCTAAGATTCATTCTCTTCAGTTGAAAGCTGGCTATCTAATGTCCAGCTTCTCCTCAATCTAAATAAAACCAAACTCCTCATCTTCCAGTCCTCCAAATCTACCCCAAACACCTCACACTTCACTATTCAAGCCAAGGATAATTCCTCCATTTTACCAACAGTCCACACAAAACTACTTGGCATATAGATAGACAATAATCTCAAATTTGACACCCACATATCACTAACAATAAATAAAGTTCACAAAAAACTGGGTGCCTTATATAGAAGCCACCAATACCTCACCAAACCAGCAAGAATCTCTATTGCCAATTCCCAACTAATCTCCACCCTACTCTATGAATCACCCATAATTACAAATCTTAGACAGTCAGACCTAAACAAACTCGAGGCCTACTACAATAAAATTGCAAAATTTGCCACTGGTGCTTCCTACCGCAGCCATCACTGTGTCGCTCTTAGAGACCTTGACCGGCTTGAACTCCCACAACTCCTACACCAAACTCAACTCACCTTTGCTCATAAGCTAGTAAACCACCCTCTCCAAATCCCATCGCTCCGTACAGTTCTCAAACCCTACCACTCTTCCAGATCACTACGCTCCTGCAACAAAAATCTACTCCAGGTCACCAAAGCCAAAAACTCAGCAGGTGAAGCACTATTTTCCTGCGCTATATCCAAGCTCTGGAACAACCTTCCCACTACCATAACTACCCTTCCTTCCTGCAGTCTTTTCAAGACTGCACTTAAATCTCACTGGCTTTGTCCTTGTCCAAACCCTGACTAATTAACGCCCCCCTTAAATCCTTTTCTCCTTTCCCAGATTTATATACAGTATCCCCTCTATCACTATAAAACTGAACTGAAGATTACTCACTGCTTGTTAATCCCTTCAGGATTTAGTTATCATTTAGTCTATTATTATTATCGAGTTACTGTTTAGAAAATTTGTAGCTCTGTGTTTTACTTCTTTTTCTTAAGCTTACTACTCAGTTGTACCTAATTTGCTCCTGTATTTCTACATGTCATGATCACCTCTACTGTGTCACAAGATGGGTTGCCAACTGCCTCACTGACAGAACCCACACTGTGAAAGTAGCAGACTCCAAATCCGACTTCAGACCAGTGACAAGTGGAGTACCGCAGGGTTCAGTCCTGGGTCCTCTACTGTTTGGCATCTACTTTTCTGAAGTACAGGCTAACACAGAAGGTCTTTGGCTAATGAAGTTCGCAGATGACTGCAAACTAGGAGCCATAATCGAAACTCCTAATGATGTGGACATCCTACAAAAGGGCCTCACTGAGACAGATGCCTGGTGTCAAAGCCATGGCCTCAAGCTCAAAGCCAAAGAGTGCATTGTCATCCTCTTTGGTAAAAACCCTGTACCCATGAGCTACCACGTAGGTGGTAGTCTACTTAACACCGAAAGTATGATAAGAGACCTTGAGACACAGGTGAATAGTAGTCTCTCCTTTGATAATCACATTGCCACAGTAGTCAGGAAATCCTTCTACATGGCACACCTCATCACAAAAGGTTTCTCATCCAGGAAAAAAGAGGTCATTGTTCCACTTTACTCTTCACTCATTAGACCCATTATAGAATACAACACCCCTTTTGGTATGTTCCTCACAAGACATCTGCAACAACTGGAAGGCTGCAGAAATTCCTCACAAAGAGGATTACCGGCCTCAAACAGATGACCTACGCAGACTGTCTCAAAAAACTCCAGCTTTACTCATCGCATATCACCTACTCAGAGGTGATCTCTGCCTAACATACAAAGCTATGTCAAACCCAGAGCTGTTGGACATGCTCCAATTAAAAAAATCCCAATCCCTCTAAGCTACACGTTCTAGGCACCTAAACCTTGTCACCACAATAAACAGAACATGCTGGAGGGATTGATTCCTGTCCAGAGTCTTCCCATACTCTGGAACAAACTACCTATCTATATCAAACAAAGCTCCACATTAGCACTCTTCAAGAAAAATCTTGATGATTGGATGGGAAATAGGAAATTCACCCTGGGGATCACCTCTTGGGGCTCTGCTCAATAGGGGCACAGGAAAATAATTTTCTTGGGTGGCAAAAGCCAGGGTACCTTTTTGGCTAGGCTTATATAGGCCCTAGGGCCAATAGCCTAGTACCTACCTATGAACCTATGAACCTATAACTATCTTGATTTTTATTGTTTACCATCTACCATGTCATTCTGTGGACCTTTTCTCCCCGGGCCTCCACTGAAAAAGGACCTTTGTCCAGTCAGAATTTCCCGGTAAACAAATGTAAATAATAATAAAATAATAAATAACAATGCAATGCATGAACCTAAAAAATGTATACTTCTCTCTCTCTCTCTCTATATATATATATATATATATATATATATATATATATACATATATACACATATAATAGACTTCCCAGGGTATAGAGGACATGCCTGGGAATAAAGGACTACACAACCAGGAAGACACCCCATAAGCAGATACTCAGATCCCTAAATGAATCAATGTTCCAGCTGACCAGCACACCTTTTTAGTTCCCCTGATACTAATCTTTCCTGAAGAATGCTAAGAATAACAAGCCATCTAAAATCAAGGAGGTGTATCTGCATGTTAAGGCTTTAGACAAACTCTGTGTCTTCGTGACTACAACATATAGCTGAAATGTAGATGAATAAAAAAGAATTCACACTGACACTGGTCATTGTCC
Source organism: Protopterus annectens (assembly GCF_019279795.1). NCBI lineage: Eukaryota > Metazoa > Chordata > Ceratodontiformes > Protopteridae > Protopterus > Protopterus annectens. The sequence continues at coordinate 860,743,980 of NC_056744.1, forward strand.
ATCACCCACTACAGCATATTACAGAACCTTGCAGAGCCCCAGCATGTATACATTACAGTAATAAGTAAAGCAAGCCCAGCATCCTGGACACAGATGGATGAAACCCTGGTGACTAGGGTTCAGACAATGGCCCTGACACCGTATGAGCCTGGTAGGTTGGGAGGGGAGTGAAGGGGCTCAATCCAATTCTTTTTTTGTGGGAAGGGAGTTGTGCATGCTTGGGGATCACATAGGGATGGTGTTATTTTTCTGATGGAGGCATAGAAAACCACCTCTCCTGATTTAAGGTTTGTGGGTGGTGGTACTTACTAATAATATCCCTTTCAGAAGTGAGAGAATGTGAGGGTGAACAGCCCATTGCACACCTCCTACCTTGCAAAACCATAGCCAACTGTGTGGCGGGAAAAGGAAAATATCGCAACAATCCCAAATGGCTGTTAAGTGATGACCCCTCTCAGCTGCCTGTCACCCACTGTGATGATGGAATGAATGAGTCAATTGGCTGAGAGTGGGATACTCTTTGTCAGGGGACAAAAGGAAGAAAAAAATTAAAAAGTAAAGCAGTATATCCATCTTCCTATGCAATGAACACATGCCAACATGCAATGTCCACCACCCTAATTAATACAGCAATCTAAACCTCACACATATGGCATGCTGTTGTTTTTATTCTCTGCACTCCATCCATATGCCCAGTGATGGCTATCTCAAAATAGGAAGAAAATTGAGTTTCCAAAGAGTGAGGACTCATACCTGTTTATGATGCGGTCTCACAGTACCAGTAAATATTAGAACTCCGTAAGCATTCTTATAGCAAAATTCATAAACGACAAAAAGGAAAACTCATGCATCATCTCCAGGGGAGCAAATATGCAACATGTTCTAGATCAAATCCAAGATCACTGAAGAGCTTTTGCAGTGGCACTCTCATTCTGAAGCAGAAAGCATTGTGACATAGTAACTTATAACAATCTCATAGTTAATACTCATTGTCAGGAATAAACCATGGGAAAAAAATCACTTGGCTGTCATCGGGAATTTGCCTTTTTCCTCCACTGTAGTGCAATCTCAGAGTTGGTATATTTAGTTAGGGGGGTGTGGGGGGGCAAAGCCCTCCACTTCATAGGGTGTGACAGTTTGTTTCTTTGTTGTTGGCCAAGCAATTTTTTTTCCCCTGGGAAAAAATTCATTTATGTGGCCGTTCGAAGTTTTGGTAGTTTGGTGTTTATGTGTTTATGAAAGTGCATTCGATGAACAGCCCTTTTGACAACATAATGTAGACCCCTCAAGAAGTGAGGGGGGCATGGACTGAGGATCTCACTCAGCAATCATATCGGGAGTTTTAAGTTTAACCAGTGCAGAGTTTAGTCATTTCAACAAAACCAAAAGCATCAGCACTTTCCTCAGTCTCAGGCTGGCCACATACACTTACATTATTCTGGCAAGCTTATTTTTTGATCCTGCCATGTATTACATCAAAAGAGTATTCTTCTTCAACAAAAACAATGACATATGTTGAGGTCTGACCCATAATCTGTACTTTCTCTGCTAACCTGGCTTTTAGATCACAATATTTCTGCTGTGAGGATTTCAACAGTGGCCAAGACTGCCTGCTGTAGATCCTGCAGTACTTGAATTAATATTTAAAGATCTTGCTCTGAACACGCACTCTGTTCCCCAAGTTGCAGCTTCCCACTGAGCTTCAAAAGGCACATCAAAAAGACACCAGGTCTGCCATAAGCTCAGATGGTGAAGACATTGACATTAAATGATGATGTAGTGCTACTAAGAAGCTTAAGTGATCTTTCTGCATTTTACACTACACTGACATTTATGTAAGAGACAAAGGTATTTCTATGCAAGTCAGGCCAGGGGAAAACAACCAAATATATGTTTTAATAGTTGCACAACACAGAAGAAAAAAAGACCCACATCCACTTATTAGGGCAGCTACACACAAATCTTATTTTGATCATTTCAAAATAAATTGCCTAAATATTTTTTTTTATTTATTAGGTGACATGAACTAAAATAAAATGCATGTTGGTTTCCTTGGTATTAAAACAGCAGGTACCACAAGGCTAACAATTATAATGTTTGAGAAGGGATATAGTCCAAGGGGTAATAATGGCCATCTGCATGCAGCTCTTTTCCATGCCACTATGTACATGCATCATTACAGGATGAGTTACACATTAGCAATTCAGAGAAATGTCACAATACTATAAGTCATACACATTGGCTTGATGCCCTGAGTATGGCTTACAAATGCATAAAATACAAGTATGGCACTCTGCTTATAAGTTATTTGCATTAGAATTTTTTTAAAGTATGTACTTGCAAAACTGTTCTCTGGTCTACAAGATAGAGGTTTACTTTTGTTTTTCCTTTGATGATTTCTGTTTGTGCTCAAAAGTCCTGTACATAATTTATTTTTACTGTTTAAGCAACAGCTGTGACTCTCCTTTGAATAATTTCAGTTTATATTAGCCCCCATTGAAATTCTGAGACTCATAAGTGGGAACCCTACAACAATTACAGGGGAGAGGAGTTGGCATAAGGGGTAATGGGTTAGTATAATGGTTAGTGTCTTAACCTCATACCTGCAATGTGCAGGGCTTGATTCTGATCTGTGATTTTTAGTTAGGCTTGTAAAAGTATGCAGGCGTAACCTATAAACCTACAGAAAAATGTCCAAAAATACATTTTTTCTGTCATTTAGTCTCAGTAATCCAGGGCATGCAGTAATAAGTTTCAGAATATCAGTTTCCCTTTATTTTTAAAGCTGTTGTATTTGACAGTTCTCCTAACAGTTTATTAGCAGTGTACCCACACTTCATGCATCCCCATAGTTCGTTCTTCATATATATATATATATATATATATATATATATACACACACACACACACACACACACACACACACACACACACACCAGCTAATACCATCTAAAAGGGCTGGGTTGAAGCGTAGAACATAGTAATAACTTCTCTACCTATATAAATAGGAGCTCCTGCAAGTGGAAGCATTACTTTTGAGAAAAGATGATTTGCTTCCATACCTGCAAATAGTTAATAATGGTGAAAGTGGTGTTACATGCAGTGTCATGATTTGAGCAATTAGCAAATGAGTGTAGATCTTTGAGGAATTCATAAAAAATCAGGTAAACATATAATGACAAAATACAGCATGGAATTAGTGAACAAAATAATTGAACACAAAACATGTATTAATATACACAGACGTAGGAAATATCACATACATGATTATGTGGCAGTCATACCTGATAAGTTTCTAATAAATTATACATTTTCCACTGGCTGTCTTTCCCATGTTTCAGTAACTCTGCAATACAGTGCTGGAAATTATATAAAACTTGTGCCCCAAATAATAATATTATTAGATTTCTCCAACTGTACCTCATGAACTTTTTCAGTAAGAAACATTCTGCAATTATATTTGTGATGCCCGTGCAATGGCCCAGTAATCAAGGAGCCTCAATCCTCACCACTAGCACCAGTAAGGGGCATGCACACTGGGGGGATAACAAGTACACACACAGTAAAGTACAATTTCCATTAAGAGCACACAGAGATCACAATCAGTCTGGAGCTGGTTTCTCCCTTTCTCTCCAGATCCCCACTAAGACTCCCCACTGGCGCAGCTATAGAGTTCAGACCTCAGTTGAGTAGTCAAGCCAAAACCTCCAGTACCCTCTCTGTCCAACCAGTTCTTCGTGTCCCTGCCCAAGTAGCTGATAAACACACACTTTGATATTTGGTTTATATACAAACACACAGACACTCTTGGGGAAGTTTGGCACAGGTTCTCCAGCTATGCCCCCTTCCGATTAGGCTATAAGGTAGTAATCTACTGCCACCAACTACCCTTATCAGCTACTATAAAGGCCCTTACCAAAGGATGTCCAATTTTACTGTGCAATATTATTATTATCCAAGTAGTAAGTGTGATGAACAGCAAGGCTATTGGGGTGGCTTTATACAGTATCACCAAATATATGCAAGTACTCTAGAGCTTAAATTATCTCTACACAAAATAACCACAGTTGAAAGGTTTACAAATATTTAATAATAAATAATAAAACACCAGACAATTCTCATTAATTCAACACAATGACAATAAAGAGTTCAGAAATCACAGGAAAATGCTTTAAAACAATACTGTAGGATAGTCTGACATAAATATAGAAAACAGCTAGACTAATCTGGTTAAATTCAATCTATCTGTAAGAGAAATACTAAGTTCTAAATAACTTTACTTATAGAGCAAAGCAAGTGTCTGGTGAGTTGTTGTCAGATCCAGATCAAAATACAAAATGCTCAATCTTTCTCTCTGAGAAAGTCTTAAATTGATAATACAGAGTACTGCTGACTCGTCTCAGATTACATTTTTATCACTTCTTCTTTAGTTCCCAGGCTAACAGAATTTAAAATTGTACACATCTTTGTAATCTTGCACCTGCCATGAAGCTACAGCAATAAAGGACACGTTGCATGTAAAATCTAGTAATTATCTCTCTCTTAACACAATAGAAAGAATTTCCTAGCCCAGACATCAAGTCTCCAAGTTTGAGATCAAACAGTCTTAAAATGCTTTACTTGTCACCTTTCTTCCAGCAGGGTGCACCGAGGTTACATTTTTGAAGCTCAGCACATAACACAATTTCCTTACATTTGTTACACAAGTCTGTGGATCATATTAATCTTTACAATGACATAGAATTATTTACAAAATTCTATCTAGCTAGGCTGGCAGTCTTCACAATATTTACTAAATATGCCTAAGTGGCCTTGTTCACAAAGAGACAAATTCTGTTTTAAAGAATAAATGTTTCCTTCAGTCTCTGAGTGGTGTTCATAAAAGTTGTATGCAATTGCACAGGGCTGGTTAACAGTAAAAGTACATACCACAGTCCTACATAATTCATAAAAGTCCAGGTACACCCTAACATGCATACCTACACTAGTGCATGTATTCAGATGACATGCAAATGGAGATCCACAACATGTTTCTTGATTCATTATTATATGAATTACAGAATACACCGTGGAGTATCAGCAGGGATTTAAGGGTGCATTAGTGCAGATGAGTTGTACATGAAAGAAATAACACACACAGCATGCTCCACATGCAGGAATGTCATGCTCTGAAGACCAAGGGTGAGCAAAAATGACTGGCAAAACACCTTCATAAATAGCAAGTTAATGATTAAAATATATGCACACCTCAGAGCTTCTGGGGCAGGGTAGGTGTACCAGGCATGCAAACTTATGAATGACTCCATCCCTCATAGGGATGCCACAGATCAACCACCAGGGGCATCCATAACAAGACAGCAGTATCATTTCATTTAAATAATATCTATATGTTCCCTCCTTCACAGTCCAGACAACTTAGCCACAGCATTTATGAATCACTACTCTCTAGGACTGCAAATAAGAAGGGTGTTAGCAAGAAGTGTCATCTTCCCCCTGTGCATGTCTACGGCATGTTACAATGCTGCATCTGAAAATATGGATCACCGTGTTTGTAAATGGAGTTCAGAGGAGGCAGAATATGACGTATAGCAAAGCCATGAGTCACCAACATTTATAAAGGTGCAGAAAAAATCCAGTTGCCACTATACAGACTGTCATTGCCTGAGTAAGATACTAAGGAAGTGTACTGTAGCAGCCCATGCTCAGCCACAACCTGAAGATACAGAAATCGGAAATTAATATAACAGGAGAGATAGCAAAAGTAATAGAACATGCAGCGTACTGTTGCATCAAGATGAGTATCACTTACAGCCACTACAGAGATGCTACTCAAATAAGTCAGCATTACCTGAGCTATGCAGTGAGTGTGTGATAACATCCTATGTAGAAGAATCGATTTGGAGTGTGATTCCATTGGTGATTGGCTAAAACACATATCTTATAGTGCACATATTGGTCTCTTTGCTTGGACCACATTTAGAATACGTTTCTCTAGGGTTAGTGAGTGTGCTGACTGACAGTAGGCACTATTCATGCTACTGTCATGATGGGACTCAAGACACACAGCACACAAGACCCTTATAGGACTGCACAGAGTACTGCACATAGTGATTACTAATAATGTGACCACTCTGTCAGGATTCATTTACCACTTGCCCTCTAGACACTACAGAATGGTCTGTTTGATACAAAATCTACATGTATGCCCATCTTAAGGCACAAAGAACACTTGGCTTGTTTTTAATCTGGTTTTCATCCCAAACACATTAAATTGCTCATCATATCTGACTGGTATTTTGTCCTAAACATAATGATGACAACTTTCTACTTTTCTCAACTTACAGTTCACCAGTTAGAAGCTGAATTTTTGTGGAACAGCGATTTTTTTTCTGTTGGAAAAAAATTGCGGTTCTAAGCATTCGAGATTGTAAGTTTTCACTTACATGGGTTCAATAAATCATCGCTTTTTTATGCGCTCAATGATTTAACATAGACCCTGGAACAAATGCCTCTTGGGAGTTTATTCCAGGCTTAGGGGATGGAGTGTTTATATAGGAGTTTGCCAGCTATTTATTTGGGTTGGTAGATTTGTAGTAGTTGCTGATTAGAGGTATGCTGAGTCCATGGAGGAGTGTAGCTAGAGATGAAGGAAGAGAGAGCAGGGCAGGATGAAGGTTTGTAAAGTATGAAGTGTAACATTTGAAGTTGTGACAGCAGTAGAAGATGGGGGAATTCTAAACAGTGGAGAGTATTTAGGGCAAGGCATGATGTGTATTGTATGGAGAGTTTGTGATAAATCTAGCTATCTTGTGGTAAGTTTGTTGGAGTTTGTTTAAAGTAGTAGTTGGGATGTTGGTGAGTACTGGAGCAACATATAGAAGGGAGGGGAGGAGAAGAGCTTGTGCAAGAGAGAGTCTGGCATTTGTAGTTAGAATTTTTTTGTTGCGATAGAGTAAACCAAGCTTCTGGCGAATCTTTTTTATGCTTTGGAGGATGTCCAAGTCGAATTTGAGTTCATCATCTATGATGACCCCAAGGAGTTTAGTGTGAGCTTCAGGTTGGATAACAGTGTTATTAGAGGAAGTAATAGTAAAGGTGGATTTGAGGTGAGGGAGAGATCGGGGGAAAAATAATAAGAGTTTGGTCTTTTTAGAGTTGAAATGGAGTCGATTCCTGGGCAACCACTGTTCAGTGGATAGGAAGGCTTGTTGAGTAAGAGTGTGGAGATTGGAGATATTGTCTGAGATGGAGATGAGAGTCGAGTCATCTGCATATTGGATGAGGGAGGATTGTTTACAAGAAGTATAGCGATTATTAGTAAAGACATTAAATAGGAGGGGACCCAGGATGGAACCTTGTGGTACCCCGATTGGGACAGGTATGAATGAAGAAGTGGAAGAGAGGCATTTAACAGATTGCTGCCTGCAGGATAAGTAACTGGAGAACCAGGCAAGGGAGGAAGAAGATAGTTTGAGGTCTGCAAGTTTAGATAGCAGTAGGGGATGTGAGACTGTATCAAAGGCTTTGGAAAGGTCAAGGAAAGGTCAAGGAAGAGACATGATATGAGTTTGTTATTGTCTAGGGCCTTTGCAATGGTATGTGTAAAGGACAAGAGGGCAGTAGTTGTGCTGTGGTTGGGATGGAAACCATGCTGAGTGAGAGTAAGGAGGATATACTGGAGGAGGTAGTTGAGTAGTTGTGAGTGGATACATTTTTCGAGAATCTTAGAGAGGGGAGATAGAATAGCTATAGGTTGGTAGTTAGATGGGTCTGTAGAGTTTCTACCTTTATGCAGGGGAATAGTGAAAAAGGATTTCCATTGGGTAGGGACGGTGGATTCCAGAATAGATCTATTGATTAGTATAGATCCTGAATGGGCAATGGAGTCAGCAGTAAGTTTGAGGAAGGTAGAAGGTAGATTGTCAGTGGAGAGAGAGCAGGGTTTAAGTTTGTGAAGAAGAGATCTGATGTAGGAGGTAGGAACCAGATGTAAAGAGAATAATTGTTTGTTAGAAGGATTGGGAGGGGTAGGCAGAGAAGTTGTGTTACAGTTGGAAGGTATGAGTATTTGAATGGTTTCAATAAAGTGCTTACTGAGAAGAGTAGCAGTTTCCAGAGGAGATAGATGTATTTGGGTAGGAGCAGGGAGTTGAAGGACAGCCTGGAGAGAGAATTTTGTTAATAGTATACCAGAACTTGCGAGGATTGGATTTGTTATTGAATTGGGCAGAGTGTTAAAAGGACTTTTTGTCATTATTTTTTTTGTAAGATTTCTGAGGTGTCTGTAATTATGTAGCAGAGGTAATTCCTTTGATTTGATCCAGGCTTTCCAAGCTCAATCTCTTTTTAGCATAAGGGACTTAGTTTCTTTTGAGAGCCAGGGAGCATAATTGGGTTTTATTCTAACCTTCTAGAGGGAGCAAGGGAGTTCAGGATATTCAGGAAGATGCTATTGTACCTTGTAACTGCATCACTGAGAGGGATTTGTTTAAGGATGGGCCAGTCAATGGTGGCTAGAATAGAATTGAATTGGACTACATTAAAACTAGGGTGCTTTTGGCAGTCTCTATAAAGGTGGGATTTGGGGGGTTGGATGGTGTATCTAAGGACCGAGGTGGGGAGGTGGTCGCTAAATTGGTCTGGTAGGGTAGTGGGGTTGTGGTAGTGGTGAGGGGATTTGGTGAGTATCCAGTCAATTATGGAGCCGGAAATGAGTTTATATGGAGGCGGGTGGGTGAAGATATCAGCTGATGGAAAGCATGCAGGTTGAAGCTGAGTTGTGAAGATTCAGTTTTAAGTTTAGACCAATCTAGGTTAACATCACCTAAGATGAGGGTTTATAGGGAATACTGTGAGAAAACCAGGATAAGATATTATCTAAAATGGATGAATTGTTTCCAGGAGGGATATAGATGGCGGCAAAAGATATTTTTTTGTGAGGGTTAAGGTGGCAGTTAAGGATGATGAGTTCAGCTGTGTGAAAGTCAAGGATGGGTTTGGGGAAAGGTGAGAGATTGAAGCTATTGGAGTGGAGGATGGCTACACCACCCCCTTTTTTTGGGAATCTATCAGAGCAATAGATATTATAGCCTGGTGGGAGTATTTCATTGTTAGTGATATGTAGCTTAAGCCAGGTTTCAGATAAGGAAGTGATGTGAGGGTTTGTATGCATTATCCAGGCATGGAAATAGGTGATTTTGTTGGTTAGGCTTTGAACATTTAGAGAGTATATTGCTAGGTGGTTGGATATGGATGAGTTTAGTGTAGGAGGCTGGGTATGATGAGAGGTGTTTGGGGAAGGAAGATAGGTAGAAGATAAGGGGGGGGGTGTTTGATTAAGGGGAGAGGAGGAGGGGCCAGGGTTGGGGTGGACATCCCCAGTAAGTTATCAATGGGAAGAGGGAGTACAGTAGTACATAGATGTAGTTTGTGTAACTTGGGTTTAGATTTGTAGGTAGGAGGGTGGATTTGTAATATAGACAGTTGGTGAAGAGAACAGGTGGAGAGGTTGAAAAGGGTTGGGTATTGCACTCGAGGTAAAGGAATTCCAGCGTTTGTGTGACTTTCACAGCTTATATGGTCAGAGAAACAACTTTACTATACTTGATTTAATAATTAGTTGTATATTGATTGTGTGATTTTTCTCAAAAGTTGATTTAAATTCTCTTTGAATTCTGTGGTAACAGATTTTGATTATTCTTTTCTTTTAGACTTCTTTAATTGTTTGCGGTTGAATATGGATTCCTTAAATATGCCATTAATGATTTGCTAAAGCACAAGTGTCTTGTACACTTACTAAATGCTCTGTATATCTAAAGGTAACACTTGATAACCCAGTGAGCTGTATTCCTTCTGTCAGAAGTTGGATGATTTGTTTACTATTATTATTACTAAATCTAGACATCCAGATGAAGATTGCACTTATGCAATTTTCACAGTTTTGAGAACTGTTGTTACATATATTAATGACTGGACTGATGAGATAAATAATGTAACCAAAGAGCAAATAAAACACATTTACGAAAGGAAGTGTCTATTGTCCGTAAAGAACACTCAACCCCTATTGAACAAGATACCATTTATAACTTTGGAATTCTGGATACAAGTATTCATCAGTCTGAGGATTCAGAGCATGTAGAAGAAAATGGAAAGGAAGACGTTCAGAGCAATGAACAAGGAAAAAAAAGAAACTGATTACTGACTATACAGCAAAGAAATATATACTAAAAAGGGCACTTCTTTGTTATGTAACACTCAGATTACAGGGAACGATGCCTTTGTCTATAGACTGAAGTTTTTTCTGGTAGAAAAATGTAGATAAAAGAGGCATGGGGCAGGTGAAAAGGAAGTAATTAAAACTGAAAGTGGAAGGATTAAAGAACATTACTCTAAGAGAAAAGAGGGGAAAAACAGAAGTTGACAACATGGCTCAAACCTGATAGGAGTTTGCCAGCTATTTTTTTGGGTTGGTAGATTTGTAGTAGTTGCTGATTAGAGGTATGCTGAGTCCATGGAGGAGTGTAGCTAGAGATGAAGGAAGAGAGAGCAGGGCAGGATGAAGGTTTGTAAAGTATGAAGTGTAACATTTGAAGTTGTGACAGCAGTAGAAGATGGGGGAATTCTAACCAGTGGAGAGTATTTAGGGCAAGGCATGATGTGTATTGTATGGAGAGTTTGTGATAAAATCTAGCTATCTTGTGGTAAGTTTGTTGGAGTTTGTTTAAAGTAGTATTTGGGATGTTGGTGAGTACTGGAGCAACATATAGAAGGGAGGGGAGGAGAAGAGCTTGTGTAAGAGAGAGTCTGGCATTTGTAGTTAGAATTTTTTTGTTGCGATAGAGTAAACCAAGCTTCTGGTGAATCTTTTTTATGCCTTGGAGGATGTCCAAGTTGAATTTGAGTTCATCATCTATGATGACCCCAAGGAGTTTAGCGTGAGCTTCAGGTTGGATAACAGTGTTATTAGAGGAAGTACTAGTAAAGGTGGATTTGAGGTGAGGGAGAGATCGGGAGAAAAATAATAAGAGTTTGGTCTTTTTAGGGTTGAAATGGCGTAGATTCCTGGGCAACCACTGTTCAGTGGATAGGAAGGCCTGTTGAGTAAGAGTGTAGAGATTGGAGATATTGTCTGAGATGGAGATAAGAGTCGAGTCATCTGCATATTGGATGAGGGAGGATTGTTTACAAGAAGTATAGCGATTATTAGTAAAGATATTAAATAGGAGGGGACCCAGGATGGAACCTTGTGGTACCCTGGTTGGGCCAGGTATGAATGGAGAAGTGGAAGAGAGGCATTTAACAGATTGCTGCCTGCAGAATAAGTAACTGGAGAACCAGGCAAGGGAGGAAGAAGATAGTTTGAGGTCTGCAAGTTTAGATAGCAGTAGGGGATGTGAGACTGTATCAAAGGCTTTGGAAAGGTCAAGGAAAGGTCAAGGAAGAGACATGATATGAGTTTGTTATTGTCTAGGGCTTTTGCAATGGTATGTGTAAAGGACAAGAGGGCAGTAGTTGTGCTGTGGTTGGGACGGAAACCATGCTGAGTGAGAGTAAGGAGGATATACTGGAGGAGGTAATTGAGTAGTTGTGAGTAGATACATTTTTCGAGAATCTTAGAGAGGGGAGATAGAATAGCTATAGGTTGGTAGTTAGATAGGTCTGTAGAGTTTCCACCTTTATGCAGGGGAATAGTGAAAAAGGATTTCCATAGGGTAGGGACGGTGGATTCCAGAATAGATCTATTGATTAGTATTGATCCTGAATGGGCAATGGAGTCAGCAGTAAGTTTGAGGAAGGTAGAAGGTAGATTGTCAGTGGAGAGAGAGCAGGGTTTGTGTTTGTGAAGAAGAGATCTGATGTAGGAGGTAGGAACCGGATGTAAAGAGAATAATTGTTTGTTAGAAGGATTGGGAGGGGTAGGCAGAGAAGTTGTGTTACAGTTGGAAGGTATGAGTATTTGAATGGTTTCAATAAAGTGCTTATTGAGAAGAGTAGCAGTTTCCAGAGGAGATAGATGTATTTGGGTAGGAGCAGGGAGTTAAAGGACAGCCTGGAGAGAGAATTTTGTTAATAGTATACCAGAACTTGCGAGGGTTAGATTTCTTATTGAATTGGGCAGAGTGTTAAAAGGACTTTTTGTCATTATTTTTTTGTAAGATTTCTGAGGTGTCTGTAATTATGTAGCAGAGGTAATTCCTTTGATTTGATCCAGGCTTTCCAAGCTCAATCTCTTTTTAGCATAAGGGACTTAGTTTCTTTTGAGAGCCAGGGAGCATAATTGGGTTTTATTCTAACCTTCTAGAGGGAACAAGGGAGTTCAGGATATTCAGGAAGATGCTATTTTACCTAGTAACTGCATCACTGAGAGGGATTTGTTTAAGGATGGGCCAGTCAATGGTGGATAGAACAGAACTGAATTGGACTACATTAAAACTAGGGTGCTTTTGGCAGTCTCTATAAAGGTAGGATTTGGGGGGTTGGATGGTGTATCTAAGGACCGAGGTGGGGAGGTGGTCGCTAAGTTGGTCTGGTAGGGTAGTGGGTTTGTGGTAGTGGTGAGGGGATTTGGTGAGTATCCAGTCAATTATGGAGCCAGAAGATGAGTTTTTATGGAGGCGGGTGGGTGAAGATATCAGCTGATGGAAATCATGCAGGTTGAAGCTGAGTTGTGAAGATTCAGTTTTAAGTTTAGACCAGTCTAGGTTAACATCACCTAAGATGAGGGTTTATAGGGAATACTGTGAGAAAACCAGGATAAGATATTATCTAAAGTGGATGAATTGTTTCCAGGAGGGATATAGATGGCGGCAAAAGATAATTTTTTGTGAGGGTTAAGGTGGCAGTTAAGGATGATGAGTTCAGCTGTGTGAAAGTCAAGGATGGATTTGGGGAAAGGTGAGAGATTGAGGCTATTGGAGTGAAGGATGGCTACACCACCCCCTTTTTTGGGAATCTATCAGAGCAATAGATATTATAGCCTGGTGGGAGAATTTCATTGTTAGTGATATGTAGCTTAAGCCAGGTTTCAGATAAGGAAGGGATGTGAGGGTTTGTATGCATTATCCAGGCATGGAAATAGGTGATTTTGTTGGTTAGGCTTTGAACATTTAGAGAGTATATTGCCAGGTGCTTGGATATGGATGAGTTTAGTGTAGGAGGCTGGGTATGATGAGAGGTGTTTGGGGAAGGAAGATAGATAGAAGATAAGGGGGGGTTGTTTGATTAAGGGGAGAGGAGGAGGGGCCAGGGTTGGGGTGGACATCCCCAGTAAGTTATCAGTGGGAAGAGGGAGTACAGTAGTACATAGATGTAGTTTGTGTAACTTGGGTTTAGATTTGTAGGTAGGAGGGTGGATTTGTAATATAGACAGTTGGTAAAGAGAACAGGTGGAGAGGTTGAAAAGGGTTGGGTATTGCACTTGAGGTAAAGGAATTCCAGCGTTTGTGTGACTTTCACAGCTTATATGGTCAGAGAAGCAACTTTACTATACTTGATTTAATAATTAGTTGCATATTGATTGTGTGATTTTTCTCAAAAGTTGATTTAAATTCTCTTTGAATTCTGTGGTAACAGATTTTGATTATTCTTTTCTTTTAGACTTCTTTAATTGTTTGCGGCTGAATATGGATTCCTTGAATATGCCATTAATGATTTGCTAAAGCACAAGTGTCTTGTACACTGTACTAAATGCTCTGTATATCTAAAGGTAACAGTTGATAACCCAGTGAGCTGTATTCCTCCTGTCAGAAGTTGGATGATTTGTTTACTATTATTATTACTAAATCTAGACATCCAGATGAAGATTGCACTTATGCAATTTTCACAGTTTTGAGAACTGTTGTTACATATATTAATGACTGGCCTGATGAGATAAATAATGTAACCAAAGAGCAAATAAAACACATTTACGAAAGGAAGTGTCTATTGTCTGTAAAGAACACTCAACCCCTATTGAACAAGATACCATTTATAACTTTGGAATTCTGGATACAAGTATTCATCAGTCTGAGGATTCAGAGCATGTAGAAGAAAATGGAAAGGAAGACCTTCACAGCAATGAACAAGGAAGAAAAAGAAACTGATTACTGACTATACAGCAAAGAAATATATACTAAAAAGGGCACTTCTTTGTTATGTAACACTCAGATTACAGGGAACGATGCCTTTGTCTATACACTGAAGTTTTTTCTGGTAGAAAAATGTAGATAAAAGAGGCATGGGGCAGGTGAAAAGGAAGTAATTAAAACTGAAATTGGAAGGATTAAAGAACATTACTCTAAGAGAAAAGAGGGGAAAAACAGAAGTTGACAACATGGCTCAAACCTGTAACACTAAAAAACGCACTGCAGGAGGTAAAACAAAGCGCCAGACTTCCAACCATTAAATCTCCTTATATCTCCTTATATCTGGAACATGGCTCAAACTGTTGATGTGCAGAGCCAGCCGGATGAGAATTGTATGCTTGCAAATGTAATAAACAATGAAAACACTGGGATTAATAAGACTAGTGGTAATAAAGATCATTCCTTTCTAACAGTTGATAGAACAGATATTACTCAATTAGAAGTTGAAGACTGTTCAGATCTGGTCAGAAAAGATATTCTTGTAATTGTAGGTTAAATTACTAGAGGAAACGATACTTACATTTACATAGAAGATAATAATTATTGACTACTGTTATGCTTGCCAGGAGCAAAAATAGAGGATGTGAGAAGGGCCTTAAAATGACCTAATGTAAGGAAGTACGGATCTGGACAAGGACTCTGTGACTGTTGGTAGGGAACTTACAGCTGTCTTAGATAGTCTTGCTTATACAGGTGTTAGGATGCATTTTTCACAAATCACATTTGATTGTTAATGCTAGGAATATTAATAATGTTTTTGGAAAATTTGCTACATTCCCTTAAGATTGATGCTGTTGTTTATGAAATGTGGTTAAAGAACAGTGACTGGAAACCAGTTCTGTGAGGGTATAAGTTGTTTTACTTTAACAGACATTTTAACAGAAAATCAGGTGTAAGTGTTATAATATGGATTAAAGATTATTATGAGATCTGTGATTATTACATGTTCAATGATAACACTTAATACTATAGATTGTGTAACTGTGACAGTAAAGACAACCCTGGAGCATTTAACAATTGCTGTAGTGTATAGACCACCAAAGTCAAGTCCTGATGACCTAGAGGAATTCATATATTTCTTGCACAAAACACAGGAGGGAAGAATAGCAGTAGCTGAGGACTTAAATTTACCAAAAACAGACTGGAATAATAAGTCAACAGCATTAGTAAGGAAGTTATTTACGGTGTATGTTCAGGAGGAACAATTGGTTTAGATTTCAAGTAAGCTTACCAGGGAACAGAACATACTAGACATTGTGTGTGCTCCTAAAGAAATTACTGCTACTTCATTGCAGGTTTTATCACCATTTACATGCAGTGATCATGGGGTTATAAAAGTTAATTTCTTGCTAGATAATTCTCCAAACTGAAATCTAAACCAATGCACAGAAAATTAATAGCAGATTATATTGAAGCAAAATGCAGTCACTGTGTAAAACAAATTGGAGTGATGCGTTCAGTGGAAACACTCCAGAAGGAATATAAAAAGTTTTCAATGAGAAATATGAATGCAAAAAATTTAAAAAAATGTTTAACATCAGGATCTTAACACACAACATCAAAAGGATTTATTTCTATAATAAGGTACTTGATTAAGGTGAAAGACAAAAAATATATAAGAAATGTAAAAGAGATTGAACTATGACTTGGAAAACTGAAATAAACAAGCTGGACAGACAAATTACACATAGTGTGAGACAAGATCAAGAAAACTTTGAAGAAATTTATATAAAGATATTGAGCATAATAGGAATCCATTTTATATATGCATAAGATGTGGTAGGAGTAAAAGGTATACAAATAATAAATTGTGTGTATATTCTAAAGTTCATTCTCAAATACAACAGATTATAGATATGTTTAGAAAATCTTATGCAAAACAGTTTGGTTCCACAAAGTGGGTGGTAAATTATCCTACTGACCAACATCTAGGTAGATTGTATTGAAAATGAACTATGCAAACTGAATCCAAACAAAGCACAGGGAGGCGAACTAATAAGTAATAATGACCTGAGAACATTTCAAGCATGAACTTACAGTACCGTTGTATCTGTTGTTTAGTAGGTCATATAAATATGGAGAGATTCCTCATGATTGGTGACACAAACTTGTTAAACCTGTCCTTAAAAGAAAGGGAAGTAGGACCCATATGTTTACTTTCATGTTGTGGAAAAATAATGCAGAAAGTTTTATTGAATAAGTTATTGTCAGAATTGGAAAGTTTAGTACTTGAAACATGTATCAGCATGCATATGTTGAAAACAGATATATCACTAGCTGTAACATGATTTTCTATAACAATATTATAACAGCTATGATTGAAAAATTGTGCTGTGATGTAATTTATAGATATTTAACTTAAGCATTTGATAGTCAAACACAAAATGTTGATCACTAAATTAGAACAATATACTCTTTACAAGACTGATAGCTGCATAGTTTACAAGTACGGTATGGTAAGTATGTATTATACAGAACCTGGACAGGTGAAATTTGAGATTACATTCAAGTTGTTCCAACAGAGCTGTATTCTAGGCTTATAGTTGCTTAGTGTGTATCTTTCAGGTCTATCTTTTTCATCTGAGGTTTTCTATAGTTTGCATGGATATGACTTAAAATGGGTAAACTGATTGCATGCATTACAGATAGGGAATGTCTGCAAAATAACTTGACTAAATTGACCATTTGGGCACAGAGGAAGAATAAAATAACTTTACAAAAAAATAAAGAGCTGCAGAGACTAACAAGTTGGTTGCACACAGATCAATGTGTTGATTTCAATTCTCCTAGTGTAAAACTAGGATCTGTGAAAAAAAGGGTCATTCAGACTATCAGTTTGGGATAAATTTAGTCACTGACTAGTAAGTTCACTGTCTGGATGCCAGCAAAGAAGAAATTTGGTGAACTTGAAATAAAAATCAATCAGAAAAGGAGAAGAGGAAACTCTGACTGGGAAGAACACAGGAGCTGTTAAGCACAAAGCAGCTCACATTTCTGCTTTGTTCTAGGGAATGGCTTCTAATTATAAATCAAATGCATTCAGAGGTGTTTTAAATATATGAAACACTAAAGGAATATAATAACTCAAATAAAAGGTTGGAAAAAATAGAAGCAGCTTTAACTGATAAACTAAAAACATCAGAGGTTGAAATGAAGAAAAGGCTGACTTTGAATGAGGCTTCTTGAGAAGAGCAATTTCAAAAAACAGTGTTTGGAAACAGTACATAGAGAAAAGCTGAGATTTTCTGCTGTACTGGAGAAATTTAAAGGAACGGTCTGTATTAATTGTATGAAGGTACAAACAAGCAACTGTACTGGTGTTCCACAGTGAGATTTGTTAATTGAAAGGGAGTATCATGTGCATACTCAAACCTACCCTCAGGGAAAGCAGCCATGACCTACATCAGTTAAGATGCAGTCATACCAGTAGAAAAAAGTTGCACCTGACAAAACTGAAGCACAAATGAAAAGTATTAACAATTGGAGACAGAGTGTTATGGAAAATAATTGTTTGAGAAGCAAGTTTATCTCAGCAATTACGGAATGTTAAGAGGCAGGTGTGAGCTTTCAAGCTGCTGTATCCGTTTGTCTTCAGAATAATTTTTTTTTTGGATGGTCAGGCACATTTCTGATGGAGAAGAGGCTAAGGAACAAATAAAAAATATCAGCAAAGAGTGAGCCAGCAAGTAGAAGAGACTCTGCTGCTTATTCTTCTGACAATAAATCCCATAAAGAGACTAAGCTAATGAAACCTTTTCCATTGTTTCAAAGGAAAATGCATGAGAGGAAAAGAAAAAAGCACAGGCACTGACTAGAAACTGAGTACCATGGACTTGAACTAGAGACTGGTGTTGAGAGATACAGATGATTGGGAAGAAAACCAGTAACAGTGAACTTAGAGAATAAATGAAAATCTACGAAGCATCAATCCCACTGGATATGGGAATAGACCTGTCAAATATGGCTTTGCAAAAAAAAAAGTGGCTGGAATTTTGTTGGCTTTGTTAAACTTGTGGGTGTACTGTAAAGCACATACTCCACGTTACAGCATTAATATTTAAAAGGACACTGAAAGGAATTAAGTTGTAAGTAAAACAGGTTTTGTTCTTATGTATATAACAATTCATAATATAAATTGCATGTTACATTGTAAAGCAGTTTTTTATATTATGCAGCCAGGGATATTTTAAATGTGAGTGAGACTTAGGCCACAGTGGTGCAGCAGTTAGCATTGTCGCCACAAAGCAAGAGGTTCTCCCATTCGATTCCCAGCTGGAGCACCTTCTGTGTGGAGTCTGCATGTCCTCCCCATGGTTAAGTGACATCTAAAGACATGCAGGTACGTGTGTTTGTGAATGGGTGTGCCTTCTTTGAAGGCTGGGTGTCGGGCTGGCAACTCGGCACTGTAGAAATCCACTGCCAGTCATTAGCGGACCAGAGTTCTGCTGTGCTGACCCCTAACCAGGAAAAGCCAAAAGACTTTTAGGTGGGTGAGACTTATCAGAGACTGCTGTATATGTTAAATCGAGCAAGTACTTTTTTAGTTGCAAGACATGGAGGCTTTATACTGTAACAAAATAAGAAAGGATGTTCTGAAGCAAGTTAAAATTAATACAATGCTTTGACCTTGGGCTGCTGAGGTGTAAACTTATATTGATACATGTAGAATCAAGAGTAATTTTCTTATTTGCTATAGGGGTGGATGTCTATATTAAAACTATAGACAAGGGGGCAGATTCTAAAACACTTGCTCTCACTGTAAGTGATCACATTTCTTGCATCTGTGAGGTTATTACCTTGTTGTTTTTTTTTTCTATTAACAACTGCTACCAGTGGAAGACGGGATGTGTGCAGGTAGTTGACAAGGGAATGCCTGAACATTGTGTTCTGATTGAAATTTGCAAAGATTCTTTCATACATCTTCAAACTTATTAGCTGCTTTTTTTTCTCATTGCTGACTGCTTTTACTTGATCAGCTACCTGCATGTGCAAGCAATTAATCTTGAGAGTTCAGCGCACTCTTTACTGAGAGAAATGAGATGTTCAGAGGTACGGTGGCAAGCAATTCACTGAAAAATAAATAATGCTTAAAACTGCAGGAAGTGAATAAAAAGTAGTAGTCCCCCAAGCAGTCTTAATACTTTAATGCATTTAACAGAACATGCACAATTTAGTTTATTTATTTAAAGGTGGCCAGTGTACTTTTTAGGGATAAAAGTTAATGTTTACTGAAAGCATGCAAGCTGTTTTTTCACATTTGGGAGGGGAATAACTATAACAGAAAATCAGATAGCAATTGGTGAAAGTGGGAACATATGCAGTGACTTGCATTTTAGCATGGATAACCTTCATTTTAGATTAGATAGTGCCTGTTGCAGCAGTCATCATTATGTGGCAACTGCTGCTATCTGGAAGGGTAAGATTCATTTGCTGAAAGTGTGTATAGTTTTATATGCAAATATGCTTGAAAATAAGGCATGATGAAAGGCATAGAAAATGTCACATTTCTCGCGTCTGAAAAGTTTTTACCTTGCTTTTTTTCCCATTAGCAAATGCTATCAGTGGGAAACAAGATGTCTGCAGGTACAAGCACTTCACCAGGGGATATATGAACAGTGTGCTAAATTAAAGAGGGGTCTGCAAACTTCTTTAATTTTTTTTAAAGGTTTTATTGAAGCAAAATGTCTCAACTGTAGCATAGATTCAAATGGGGATGAGAAGAAGACATTGCTTAAAAGATCAACTTGCCAAACATTAGCATGTCCATATAAGCCAAAACCTGAAAGCTGAAATTATACACTTAGAGTAATAGCTTTCCATCATAACGGCTACTCTGTCCATATTGTCATGGAATGGCCTTACATCTATAGACAAAAAATCAGAGTATTGAGTTATATTAAGAGATGTAGGGTGCAAAAAGCAATGTTACGGGAGACACATTTGGATAGAAATGAGCATGTGAACTTGACAAGGAAAGGATTTTAGGATGGAGGTTCAGCTGAACATCAGGTGAGTGCAATAATACTGATTGCAAGAGGTACCCCAACTGTGACTGAAAAGGAAAAAAGACAATAATTATAGATTTGCAGTACTAAGGTGCTACTGGCAAGGGGGGGGGGGAGATTACACTGGCATATATTCATATTCCACTATAAACTGCTATTATGGAACTTATTTATTTAAGAGGGAAATGACCTTTCAGCAGGAAATGTTAATGGGTAGGGACCGAACTTGATTTGCAATAATGAAGATGTATTGAGGAGGTCTAGAAGGGGAAATGTAACTAAAGAAGGAAGATGTGAATTCAGTAGTAGGAAATCTGACAAAATTTACATATTCCTAAATGTGCAATAACTGCATGAATGACCCAATGTACAGTAACAGGACTAGACTGGATAAAATTTATATTTCAAATGAGCATGTGTATTTAATTGAAAGCTCCAATTCTATCTCAAATCATGGACCAATAAAAACTAAGAGAAAGATGCAGGGTAATGAAGTAAACAAGAGACACTGGCACTTTCCTACTTGTTAAAATATGTTTAAGGAATGGGTAGTGGAAATTATTTGAGAGTTATTAGGGAAGATAGAAATGTCTTCAGAATGGATAGCCAGTGAGTGGAATAAAATGAAAACTTGGAGCTTGAGTAGGACAGAAATAAAGGAGAAAAGATATGGGAAAGAATATGAATTATTTAGAGGAATTATTTACATGAGCTGAAAGAGGTTAATTTACTGCAGAATGAGGGAATTCTAACAAAACAAGAGATTGCTAAAGGAAAAATAAGGAAGTATTTCGATGTGAGTTAAAAGATCACAACTATTTTTTGATAACCTCCAGAGCACAAAAACTTTTAGCAGAACAACTAAGGCAACAGAAAGTAGAAAGGGTTGTCATAAAACTTGAGAGCCTATGACAAAAAAATAACCAGAGATCCCATTAGAGGTATTAGAGATATTTTGGAAATTTTATGAAAATCTGTAATTAAGTAAAAGAATGTGAAAACCAGAACAGCATGTGTGATGACTACAGAACAGATATGTGGCCAAGCAAGCAGTAGGGGTGGGAGGTTGGCATAATAGTTAAGGTGTTTACCTTACAAGCACAAGGTGCAGGGTTTGATTCTCACATGGTGTAACTGTTTAGGTTTAAATTGGCCCTCAAGTGCAGTTAGCCTACTACTAATCTAAGAAAAGGCACAACTTGAAATGTTTAAGGAATTTTTAATTATGCCAAGACTGGAGGAAGATGAGACTCAACATCTAACAGCTAAGATGGGAAGATAGGAAGAGATAAAAATGATGCATAATTAATCAACAGGGAAGTCTTCAGGAGCAGGTGGTATTTTTAGGGAAGTTTGGAAGCTAGGAGGGAAGAAAATGATAAAGACCTAAAAGATTCTGATAAACAGTATTTTAAGGGGGGTGGAGCACCAACATTTTAGAAAAAAAGCTATGTTGTCTGTATTACCCAAAGAGGCTAAGAACCATTCAAATCCATCTTCCAATAAAAGCATTTACATTTTAAAAATGACTATAACATGTTTATACCAGCTAAATGAATGGCAAAGGTGTTGCCAGAATTGAAAGATATGGATTAAAGTGGTTTTGTAGAGGGGAAGAAACATTTGACAACATTAATAAAATGATGATCCAGAGGGAAGCAGAATGTAAGAAAATACAACTGTTGTTGATGAGTCTTGATGCAGAGAAAGCATCTGATACAGTCAACTGGAATTTTGAGTAGGGCCACAGAAGCATTTGCATTTCTTGATAGAATAAAAAAGTTAATTAGGAGAGTATATGAAAGGTTGGAAGGAAGAATTAAGTTGGGATGATTTCTCTCAGACAAGCTCTGTTTGAAAAGAGAACCAGGCAAGGGATGTCCTCCTTACCCTTTGTTATTTTGCTTATACTTAGAGCCACTGGCAAAGAAAATAAGAGTCTTACAAATTTGTGAGTATAAATGGTATAGTAATCAAGAAAAGTCAGCTTTGTTTGTAGGCGATATTACTCTTTACTTGATAAATGCAGAATATTTTGAGACAATTTCAAGTCTTTTCAGGATATAAAGTTGATAAAACAAAGGCTGTAGCAGTAAATTATGTACCCATATATAAATTGGTTCAGTGATAGCCATGTTTATAGGGACATGATTAAATATAGTATTTAGATGTATGGATTAAAAAGAATTATGTTATGTCAAGTAAGGATATGTGGGACAAGACAAAAAGATAATACAAAAACTAAGAAACAAGAAGCTCTTGATTATGGATATGGATGGCAAGATACAAGTAATAAAAATGTTTTTAATCCTTCCAGTTTTACATACAGGTTTGGTATATTTGTATCAACCAGAGGAAAACTTGTGGATGATATCTAATAAACAATTGAATGAAATTACTTGGGAGCGGAAGAGGGCACAAGTTAAGTAGGATATGTTGATTCTTCCCATTGATCGCGGTAGTCTAGGATTAAATGATTTGAATGGATACTTTAAGGCTACACAGTTAAGGCTTACATACATAACACAAGCATAAGGTTACAAATCAAAGTAGAGAGGGATGATGAAAAAAACAGGAAGAAGTTTGAAAAATGAGAGAGTAGAGCTTTGGATGCAGATCTTTAAGGAGAATAACAACAGCCATACTGAATATTATATCCACAAATAGCAGAAAGTATTCGAAGTATTAAGCCAAATGTGGAATGAAGAAAAGAGATGTTGGCAATAGGGATGACTGCAAGTAGGTACATAGATAATAGGCAAGCTGGAGTTCAATGGAGAAAACTGGTCAAGGAACCAAAGTATTTATAGCAAACAATTAGAGAGGGAAAGGTAAAAGAGTGGGATGAGGCCAAGCAGAAGTTTGCGCTGCAGATTGAGATTGCTTTCCCTACCACAGGTAGTTCTTAGACTATAGGCAAAGAAAAAGAGACAGGGGAGTCCTAATTGAAAGAACAGCTCTGGTAGAGGTTTTAATCAAGACTAGAACAGTATCTACTGTTCAAAATGGACAAATTGGTAGAGCATATCTTCTTCTCTTTTGGCTGTTCCCATTAAGGGTCACCACAGCAGATCATCTCTTTCCATTTCTTTCTGCCCTCTGCATATTGCTTTGTCACACCAACCACCTGCATGTCCTCTCTCACCACATCCATATACCTTATCTTAGGCCTTCCTCTTTTCCTCTTACCTAGCAGCTCCATCCATAGCATCCTTTTCCCAATATTCCCAGCATCCCTTCTCAGCACATGTCCAAACCAACGCAATCACGCCTCTCTGACTTTGTTGCCAAATTGTCCAACCCAAGCTGACCCTCTAATATATTGATTCCTAATCCTGTCCATCCTTGTCACACCCAGTGCAAATCTTAACATCTTTAACTCTGCCACTTCCAGCTCTGACTCCTGCCTTTTTGTCAATGCCACCATCTCCAACCCATACAACATAGCTGGTCTCACTACCCTCTTGTAGGCCTTCCCTTTCACTCTTACTGGTACCCATCTGCCACAAATCACTCCTGACACTCTTTTCCACCCATTCCATCCTGCCTGTACTCTCTTCTTTACCTCTCTTCCACACTCACCATTACTCTGAACTGTTGATACCAAGTACTTAAACTCATCCACCTTCGCTACCTCTACTCCTTGCATCCTCACCATTCCTCTATCCTCCCTCTCATTCACACACATATATTCTGTCTTAGTCCTGCTGACCTTCATTCCTCACCTCTCTAGAGCATATTTCCACCTCTCCAGGGTCTCATCAACCTGGTCCCTACTCTCAGTACAGATCACAATGTCATCTGAAAACATCATAGTCCATGGGGCCTCTGTTTGATCTCATCTGTTAACCTGTCCATCACCATTCCAAATAAGAAAGGGCTCAGAGCTGATCCTTGATGTAATCCCACCTCCACCTTAAATGCATCTGTCACTCCCACTGCAGACTTCACCACTGTCACACTACCTTCATACATATCCTGTACCACTCTTACATACTTCTCTGCCACTCCTGACTTTCTCATACAATACCACAACTCCTCTCTAGGCACCCTATCATATGCTTTCTCCAAGTCCACAAAGACACAATGCAACTCCTTCTGACCTTCTCTATATTTCTCCATCAACACCCTCAGGGTAAACATCACATCTGTAGTGCTCTTTCCCGGCATGAAACCATACTGCTGTTGTTAATAATCACGCCCGTTCTTAACCTAGCTTCCACTACTCTTTCATATAAAATACTTAATGATGCTTATAAGAATTGATCAAAGGAATCTAGAAAAAAAGTGGGAAGAAATACTGAAAGGCAGTTTACAAAGGAACAATGAGAGAACATCTGTATGGCTCCTAAATATACGACAAAGTAATTGTAATTTCAGATTGAAGTTTTTGCATAGATATTTTTATAGCCCAAGCAGACTTCAGAGAATTTTCTCTTAAGTAGGTAATTTGGACAATTGGATGGAGAACAGGAGATTTATCCCTGGTTTGGCATCTACATTTATCCCTGGTTTGGTACCTATGATTCATCACCCAGGCCCCTTGCTTGTAAATGGTTCACCTCCCAAGCCCCTGCTTCCAGTTATCAAGGGTACCAGAACTTGTTAGAGATTTGGGATGCATGGCTAGGCTTAAAAAGACCTTTGTGGTCATTAGCCTAGTAAACAACTATGAATCTATGAATCTAAGTGCCCTGCACTCCAATCACTGTACCACCAGTTAAATCCAGATGCCCCTTCCCTCTTTATTGATGCTTGAGCACCACATTAAACTAATTAGGAGGCAGCAGATTTTATTCTTTCAGGGAAAACAATCATTATAAAATGTAAAAAAATGGAATGTTGCAATGAGCAGAGTGATATGCAATAAGTTCACAAGTATTCAGAACATTTAAAATAAATTGTTAGATTCTTCAGTAATACTAGAGAATATAAAGGCCACAAAATCAAAACGTGGGAATGCACACTGTCTCATAACACAGTAAATCTGCATCTGTAGCTTTTAGGATTTTCTATTTAATACCTGCAAACACAGTTTGCCTGTACAACACCACTTCTTCAGCTCTATTCATACATTTATAGAGAGTTATTAGGGCTGAGGTCCAGGAGACCATTGAGGAATTTAGCCCAGTTTTTCAACTACTCAATAGCACTATGTGGTAAAGTGAGCTGGGCAAATTTACACAGCAGGCAAATAGAGAATTAACTCTGGACTGTAGGAAACAGCTTGTTAACACCTCATACTGATAATGAACAAAATAACAATACATTATGGAAAGTATGTATCGATGTTTATATGTAAGATATAAATTACAAGGGTTACTATCATAATCTGGAATGGCACATCATCAAATCCACATGTTGGAACATCTGAACAGCGAATGCTGAAAATGCAGAATGCTCATATTCCAGAATGCAAAATCTTACCCTCCCTCTTGACCCATGGTAGTGCTTATTTCTAGGTCCAGAGTTGTACGGAATGTCAACGTTCGGTGTTTTTTCTGATAAATTGAAATTCAGCAATGCAGTTTTCATGGATGCAAGTCGAGTATATGTTGAAAATAGAAAGTACATTCAACATTATGATAGTAAACCAATTACAACATGGTAAATAATTATCAAGAGTTGGTTGCAATTTATATTTATTGCATATAATCATCACAGAGGCTTGCTTTCAGTTTGGAAAGAGAATGCCAGTGAAATTTGCTGTTTACACCAAAAAGTATCCATAGTACTTTAAGTCTAATCTTTGGACCCAGAATTATTTTAGAAGTAGGGCTAACAGTACTTATTAATGGGCTAGTTGAAGGAGGTTAAGGAGATAGTCAGTATCCATTTCAATTTATTTAAGGCCCAAACCATAGGCACTCCACATAAAAGAATAACTACAAGCAGCAAAAATCTTTGTATAAGTAAATTAACAATATTCACGTCTATAGTTACAATAATAATTAATTAAAACAAATTTTTATAAAAAGAACAAACTGCATCTGTAGACAGAGAAAAACTTTCATAAATAAATGGTACTTTAGGGGTCTTCAGAATGAGGCTACACTACAGCATGCACATACCAAGGAATGTAAATGGTTTGACTGGATTGGAGTTAGATAGGCAAATGGTTGTCTTCCTGAGGTCTCCAAAATCAGTCTTGGAACAACTAACAGCCTCTCCTGATGATCTGAGAGTTCTCACGAAGGTGTGAGGTAATAAATTGGTGGTAAGGACCCAGATCATGCTGGGCATATCAGGTTAATACTGAGATATTAAAGCATGAAATAGTTGCAATTAGTAGCCACTGCAGAACCCACGGACCAGAACTGATGGTATTTTTGGTTATCTATTGCTTAAAATGTAATAAAATCACTGCTAATAAAAGAATAGAGAATAAAAATTTCAGACAAATTATGCTGAAGGCTTTTGTGAAAGAGCCTACACAATGAAAAAAATTAGATATTATAGGCTTATCAAAAGACATGAAAAAGTCAGTCTTGCCACAGTTTTGAACTAACTAACTTAACAAATACTGCCTCTGCCTTCAGAAAAGTCAACATAACCTTCCAGCAGGTTTCAGAGTGCAGGAGCATAAAGTACAGTATGCCCTGGTGTCCACTATTTATTACTTTCAGTACAAAAACATATGGCTAACTTCTTAGAAATATTGAAGAATTTCAGAACTTTAATTTTTGAAGTAGTGCAATGTGTGCATTCTTAAGCACTCATTTGTGCTAAAGTCTGCAATGAAACTGCAATGCTCTTTGGGTTACTTTGAATATGTTTCATGTGATGCATTCCTTTTCTGTCAGCGGTTCGTAAAATAAATTTTAAGAGCAATGTCTGTCATTGTTTTAGAGCTTTCAAACGCCCTGTGTAAGACTGATAAAATAAGAAATGTACAAGATTCTATTTTACTCAAACAAGAAAAAGTCAAAACCTTATGCAAAATGGCTACACATTAAGGACTGCAAAGTAAGTTAACACACCGAAACAAATCTAATAAATTAGTTTAAGCAAACCACTTCACAATAGTTAGAGTTTTTATTCTTATTTCCAGATAGTTCATTTAGTGATATACTGAGGTATAAGTTTGACCATCAGGAATCCTTAACTGGTAGAGAAATGCATTTCTAGCCTTTAATTTAAATCCTGGAAGATATTATTACATTTATTAAATTGTTTTCAGCAGGTATGGGAAAGGAAAATTAAACTGAAATTTTGATCATGGACTTATTTAGAGGTCTGTTGGATAACATGGTAAATGGAGAAACTGGTATATTTTTCTTAACATTTTATGAACATTAAACCTGATAAGCGTGCTAATTGCTTTATAATTACAACCGCACATAAGTTGGTGGAGAATGCTTTGTTGTGGCGTACATGTAGCTAATGGAAATATACCAATCATGCCAAAAAAAAAAAGTAGAGAATTTGTGCAATACTTGTAAAATAACAGCATTTACATTCAAGACCTGGCTGTACTAACAGGTATACCATAAAAAGTACATATTTAGAAACCCTGCAATCACAGATCACTCAGCATTGCATCATCATAACTTTTGCTGCTTTTACTTTAAATATTTGATACAAGCTGTCCAACATTCATTCCTTAAAGATGTACCTAATCAAGAACTATGATAAATGTGGATGTTAAAACCCAAGAGGCAATTTTTCACAGTAAATGTGGAAAGTTTTTAGTGTCAACACTGATGCTAGCCAAAGCCTAAAACCTTAATGCAATCTTATTTCTGATGCGTTCTGAAGAAATATCTAGAAATTTGGATTGCTGTGTTAAACATTCCTAGATTAACAAGACTGTGTAAATAGAATAAATCACACTCTCATGACTTTGGTAGCTTTTAATGTATTTACACCACATTTCCAACATTCTGCTATTAACGTGCCTCATGAAATGTGTTAGTGAATCATTTCAGCTTCTTCCTTAAAACTAATTTTTGTACAACTGCAGGATCACCTTTCAGGTATTAACATCAGAGTTATGCAGTATCTTTAATACAGCTTGTGAGGTTCTTCCTTTAAGAAGTTATAGTGAAAATGTGGAGCAGAGATTTTAATACATGGCTCAATTATGACACAACTGAGATGTGCACCAGAATCATCTGAAACTGAAAACCTTAATGAAATACATCATAGTATTTTCTTAGCTCACATTTGACCGAAAAAGTAAGGGTATGTCTGCAGTTTGAGGCAGTTCATATTGCCACCTCTGAAGTGTACGGATGTTTGAAGTGAGGAGGTAAGTGTACTGTAAGAGGGTGAGCTGCAGGGCTGGCAATACTTTGCAAATGATAAGAGATACAGAAACTTAGGAGGGTCTCTTTTTCACCAGTATTTGACACTAACGCTTTGATATGTAAAGTATCTTTACACAGGGAAATGTGGATGCAGGTTAAAAAGCAATGATGAAAGAAAACATATGTAGGAGACTTTGAAGTATTTTTTTACTGTGAGGTAAATGACACTGGGAAATAGGTTCCCACAATTTCTTACCTGTATGCAAGTAGAATGGAGGACAGGATAGCCACAAGAGTGTCTTACATGTGCATTTTTTTTACTTCTTTTGGATAAGAAAGGATGATTGAGGTAGAAGCTGAAGATTGTACAGTGTAAAGGATACAATTTATTTATTTATATTTTATAGAGATAGTGTACTTATCAATACTGATCCATTTCGGGTTCAGCTTGGATAAATGATGTTTCAGCATCACTAGATGGTTTCATTCATGTTGTTTAATTTAATGTACTGAACACAGAAGTGTTTGTTTAATACTTAGCTTCCATGGTCACTGGTCTGACAGGGATTAGCTCAGTATTCAGATTAGTACAGATCGCTGGCTCAGAATATGTCCTTTAATCCCCAAATGACTTCATCCTGTTGCATAAAATATGAATAATAAAACAATAATACTTGAAAATGCTGTAACATCAGCACTTTCAGTCAGCTAAGGGAGGCTCCAAATGGAGAACTAATAAATTAGCAAGCAAAGGAAAGTAGTATTGCTGGAGCTGAATTCATCCTCAAGTCTTAGTGACTACCTTCATGAGTTGGATCTTGTTTTTTTACAAAATCTTAGCAAGACGACACTGATATTTAGACTGGATTTTATGTAGCATACTTCATAGACAGAAGTAGGTTAAAAAATAAAAAAGATAGCTGGATGCACAAGACCCAGGATAAAAAAAGTGTTCCATCTTGGTAGGTGCACTGTTGCTAGGACTGGAAAAAATGATAGTGTAGAATCCTCAAGAGATGGAAACATTCATACAATGGGGCTAGGCCAAGCCCAAGGGGAGGATGCCCTCCCCATTGTAGAAGGAAGTAGTAAACAAAAGTCACAAAAATTGATAGGCCAAAAAAGAGAAATAAGGATGAGGATAAGAAATAAATTATGTATTGTTACTATTATGTAAGAAGCCCAGAATTGCCAGACAGAAGATATACAAATAGATTAAGAGACAAATTAGAGGAAAGAAAAATACTTGCACAAGAAAAATTGTCAGAAGCTCCAAATAAGAAATTGTGTTCATTAATTTAATATATACCAAGAAACCTTGGACCATTTGGAAAAAGAAGCAACTGAGGAAGTGCAAAAATATAAAGAACAACATCTAGAGATTTTTGAAAGGTATAAAAAGAAATATGGACATGGCAAAGAGAGATCTGATATGGTAAAATATTTATGCAAAGGAGAAAGCCAAATTAATCAATACAAAAAGGAGCCCCAAAGATATTCAAAGAGATATGCAGGCAAAGGCATCCAGATATAGAAAATTTCACAATACAAAAAACAAGATCACAAAGAGGAAATGTAGAACAGAAGTTTAGTAAAGCAGAAGTTTAAAAAATAGAAGTTGAAGTTATGGAATATCTGTGAAGTGAAGGAGAAAGCAAAACTAATCAATACAAAAAGAGCAGCACCAAAAATATTTGAAGAGAAATACAGGCAAAGGCATCCAGATGCAGGAAATTTTAGAATACAAAAAAATAAGAAAACAAAGAGAAAAAGTAGAAAAGAATATTAGTAATGGAGAAGTTGAAGAAATAGAAACTGAGGTTATGGATTACTTGCAAAGTGAAGGGTTTAGTGTAGAAAATCTAACTCTGATAACATCATAGCAAGATAGAGCAATGGATCCCTAAATTAAGGAGAAACCAGTGGAGTGAGAAACATCTAATCAATTGCCATATGAAGATATTTTGGAACATTCCACAGGAAACCAGTACAAAAGTTCAGTTGGAGTTGCACAGCAAGGGAAGGAACAGGAAACTGTGGCAACTCAAGACACAGCCAAATTGTGCAATGATAGGCCAAGTGAGTTCCTATATGGAAGAGCAATGAATGACACAGGACGAAACTGAAGAGAATGTGGTACAGGAAGATGCTTTGGAGCTTTCTATAGAATGACCTCAGGAAATAGAGAACAAAGAATATGCCCCCAATTTAGAAGAAAATGATCTATGAGGAGAGCTGCTTGATTTAATAGAGATGGACAGACATATTAAGATCAATGAAAGAAATAGACTACAGAAAGTCAATAAAACCCAAAAAGTTAGAAGTTTGATAAAACAAATGAACACAGTAATTAGAACTGTTCAAAGAGAGTCATGCGACATAACAGAGGTAAATAAGATATATTACTGTGCAACTAAATTAATAACAGATAAAGTCTTACCAGAAAAAAACACAGGGTAGTAAGGGAAAGGAAGGGGAGAAATCAAATGCCATCATGGAAGTATCGAACAGAGAAAACTATAAAGCAATTAAGACAAGAGGTGTCACTGTTAGAGGAGTGTAGAAGAGGGAACAGATCAACAAAAATACTCAGAAAGATAGATGTGATAAAAGCAATGCACAGTATAAGAACAGATCAGGATCCATCATGTGCTGTCACAAATAATAAACTAAAAATATCAGCACAGGCATAAAAACTTAGAAGATACGCAGAAAAATGTAAAGGGAAACTACAAAATAAACAATTTACTGATGACCCAAAAAAGTTTTATAGAGACTTGTGAAACAAGGCAAAATGAACTGAAACACATCCAAAACAATAACAAATTGATACATTTTGGAGAAATAACTATGAAGATCCTGTGGAACATAACAAAGATGCTAAACAGATAGAAGTAAAAGAAATAATAAGAAGTTCAGATGAAAAGGATATGAAATGGGAAGAAGTAACAGCAAGAGAGATTGAAACAAAGTTAAGAAATGTCTTTAAGTGAAAAACCCCAGACCAAAATGCAGTACCTAACTTCTGGTTAAAAGTATTAACATCTTTACATGAAGATTTAGCCATGAGTAAAAACTATTTATTTGTGTACCCCGAACAGACACTAGCCTGGTTAACAACAGGAAAAACAATGCTCCTATTTAAGAGTGAACTTACAAGCTGTAAACTATAGACCGATAACCTGCCTTCTGACGACATAGAAACTATATACTAGAATTGATGCTAACAGAGTTTATAGTCATTTAGAGAAAAATCAATCATGACAAAAGAACAAAAGGGTTACAAAAAAGTCATGTTGAACAGTAGAACAAAGAATCATTATTTGTTAAATAAAGTCATAATGGAGAACTATAAAAAGTGGAAGAATCTAAGTATGGCATAGTCTACAAAAAAGCATTTGACAGTATCCCACATTCATGGATAAAAGAGTGCTTAAAAATGTATAACATACACTCTAAACTGATTGATTACATTACAGCAACCATGAAACTGGCAAACCACTCTGCAGTTAAGCCATGATAAAGGACAAATTATTATTCCAGAGATAACAATTCAAAGGGGGCTATTCCAGGATAACTGTCTGTCACCACTGCACTTTTGTCTTGCCCTTAACCCATTAAGCTGTCTACTTAACAGATTAAGTCATGGCTACAATTTGGCTCCCGCAAAACAACAAAGTATAAAGACTTCTCATCTTTTTACAGATTATTTAAAACTGTATAGTTCATCAGATGAGGAACTGAAAGCAAAACTGCAAATGGTCAAAACTTTTTCAGATGATATAAGAATGTCATTTGGTCTTGATAAATGTACAAAGGCAACCTGTAAAGCAGGAAAACTGCAGCACTGAAAAAAAACATCAGTTTTGGACAAGAATATTTATTTTATTATTTATTTATTTATTACAGTTGGTGACCGGGGAGGTCCACTGGGCCCGAGAGCCCATTTTCATTGGAGGCCCGGGGAGAAAAGCTCCACAGTACAATGTTACATCCCAATGAAATTACAAATAAAAAATACAAAAACTTAAAATACAAAGAAAAAAACTTTTTTTTTTACAGTCAAAATAGGTAGAAATTCCACAGACATCTGGTAAAAGAATTCAATATTGTGGTCATTCATAGTTAAGTAACTAGGATGTAAAAATGAGTATTCTCCTGGAGGATGAGTGGCATTAAGTATAAGGTCAGGAGTAAATATATTTGTTGCATTAATAATGAAGGACGAAGGGGGAAATTAGTAAGGTGTGAAGTGTGAATATGATATAAAAGAACTTGAGCAAGAGGGAGTGTTAAAATATTTGGGAAATGAAGAAGGATCAACAATAAAACATGAACAAATGAGAATAAAACTTAGTAAGGAATATTTTAGAAGACCAAAATTAATACTGAAAACAGCATTGACATCTAGGAACAAAGTCCAAGCTATAAACCAATTTGCTCTTCATGTGCTAACTTACAGTTTTAGAGTAACTGACTGGCCCTGAAAGGTACTGGATGAGTTGAACAGGAAAACAAGAATGATGCTTCATGCTCATCAAATGTTTTATAAAAATCAGTGTATACTAATGCTATATATTCCTCATTCTGAAGGAGGTACAGGCCTCCTTGAAATTGATTACATGCATAGATCTGCAATTGTGGGACTGCATACATATCTGCTGACCTCACAAGACCAAAACATAGTGAAAGTTTTGAAACATGAGCAGAATAAGTCTATCATGAGTTCCCTGCATACTTTAGCGGAAGCATATTGGTGTCAAGCAGAAATGGAAATCAAACCAGAAGTGGATAAAAATCGGGCAGCAACTGAATGTGCCAAAAAACAAAGAATGAATATAAGGTGAAGGATCAGATGAGAAGGCAAGAAATGCAGAAAATGCATAAATACAGTTGAAAATATAGTAAACTCTTGGAACAACCTCATGTTGATCAGGATCAAACACAGGAATGGTTAAGGAGAGGTGAATTTAAACCAAAAGATGAAAGGTTAATATTGGCAGTCCAAGATAGTGGACTATATATACTTTAGTTTACAAAGTCCATTGAATATGTGGGAGAAACAGACACATGGAGGTTATGTAAAACAGAAATGGAAACAGTCACACATCTTGTTACTGGTTCTGACATACTAATGGCAGAAGGACTGTATGCTGAAAGGCATAATAATGTGGCAAGATTGTTGCATTGGGGATTCTGCACACATTATAATATTGAAGTAGTTGAAAAACACTGGAAGCATGAGCCACAAAACATTATCGAAAAAGATGACGTGTATATCACATGATATCACCTATTACCAACAGTTCAAAAAATAGATGTGAGAAAACTAGATATAGCAGTCCATGAAAAGAAGACAAAAGTAGCATTGATCAGTGAAATTGCTACACCTAGTGACTACAGTGTCTTATGTACAGAGAGACACAAAGTCATAAAATACCAGGATTTGCAGGCAGAAATGAGGGCAATGTGGAAGAAGCATACCCAGACAATTCCAATAGTAGCAGGAGCAAAGGGTCTTATAAAAAAGAATTTACAATTGTACTTAGATATGTTACCCACAATGCAATTCCATATGAACTGCAAAAGGAGTCATTACTGGGCACATTGCAGGTGCCATGAACACTTCTGGCTAATATCAAAGACTGAAACAACACTAATTTCATGAACTTGAATCATACTTTGACTTAGGAAAGGGGTCCATTCCTGTCATGGTATTAGAAACCCAAAAGATTTCAAGAAATTAATTAAGGGAGGCATTACATTTTAATGTATACCTTGATATGGATTATCACACTAATAAAATAACTCTAAATAGATGTAAGGGAAAAGAATGAAGTTAAAAATCTGACTGCTTTTGTAAGCATTTTACACAGCACATCCATATGTGTGCATATGTATTTGCACGTGTGTGTGTGTGTGTGTGTGTGTGTGTGTGTGTGTGTGTGTGTGTGTGTGTGTGTCTATCAATTATGTCAGACATAAAAGAAGTACTGAAAACATGAGAATGGATAACTCATTTTCAAATAATTCTACAGTGTATTGCTGTGGAATTTTGAATGATGAATAAGTCAGTGTGCTTCTTTGTATGAACGCATGTTCTTTGGGTGACAGCCACAATGCACTCTAAACTTGCTGAAACAAGACAATGAAATGAGGGCCCGCAAATGGCTTATAACAAGAAAAAAACAGTTATTATTATCCCTTCATATCGTATCAAATGCTTTTGATAGATCCAGGTAAGCAGTGTGAATAGTGTGACCTTTGTCTATGGCCTGCATGACCTTCTCAAAGATGCTCACAAGAATAATGAGACATGACCTGCTCTTAACAATTCCAGATTGTTGCTGATTGAGCCTGATTAAATTCTTAGCATCCCGTTTTTTTTTGAGATCAGTGAGGATGCTTCCCATGACTTTGCTGACAAGACCAGTAAGACTAATAGGTCTGCAGTTGCTTGGGTCAGTCGTGGGCCACCCTTATGAAGGAGCATCACCACCAAAGTGCTCCATTGATCGAGAACATAGCCTTTGACAGTATGTAGGCTAAAGAACTAAAGGAAGGGATCAGCAAGTACCTGCCTGATTCTATTTATAGGACAAGCTAGAATGTTGAAACTGTATTTTGATAGGCTAATTGTTTAATTAACTTTGAATATTTGTGGTATATATAGGAGTGTCTTTCTTTCACTGTGTATTAACTCCTAGAAGGCTGCATTTGCCGAAGCACTAGAGTTTTTGTATTAAATATTTTATATAATTTTATGTGCAGGGTATTTTTCACTGGCAAGTGTTTTTTTTTTGTCTTTTTTTCATGAGTGATTTATTGTAGTACAACCTTACCTGGACCCACTGAAGAAGTATTTTTGGTCTTGGAGAACACTTTAAGGTTATGGTCCTTGGGGATAGAAGAGGAAAGTGTCTCTGATATATTTGTGGTGGGATGATAGTTTCTGGAGAGAGATTTGCAGCAAACATATTAGCCAGTATGTTGGCAATGTCATTAGGATTTAAACAAGAGTTGCCATTATAGATAAGTTCTGAGCAATGATATTAATTATTCTTTAGTTTTCTTGTGTAGCTGAAGAAGGACTTATGATTATCCTTAGCCTCAGAATCAAACTTGTGTTCATGGGAGGCTTTGCTTGTCTTAGTAGCTACTTTCAGTTTCTTGGAGAGGCATTTTATATTCTCACTGTGATGAGAGGTGCTGGCCTTACAAGGTAATCTAAACAGCTGCTTCCTTCTGCTGTAAAGTTTATTTACATCCAGTGACCTGGTTTGCTATTGAATTTGTTGCTGTATTTGGTCTTGGTGGGGACGGTTCCCAATTATTTAAGTGAATGTTCAATGTTTTGAACATTGCTTTGTTGACAGCTAAATGTCGAAAAGGCCAAATCCCAAACAAATGGAACAACGATTTTTTCCCTAGGGAAAAAAATCAC
This sequence comes from Protopterus annectens, assembly GCF_019279795.1. Lineage (NCBI taxonomy): Eukaryota > Metazoa > Chordata > Ceratodontiformes > Protopteridae > Protopterus > Protopterus annectens. Next base: position 860,779,801 of record NC_056744.1, read on the forward strand.
TGGGCCGTTTTCGGGACTTTGCTATTTCTTCCACTGTGGTGTGATCCCGGAGTTGGTATATTTAAGTAGGGGGGTGTGGGAGGCGAACCACCCCCACCACTTTATTTTGCATTTGGGCTTTTTTATTTATTTATTTATTTTTTTTTGCGGACCAGCGATTTTTTCCCCTAGGGAAAAAACTTGCTGTTCCATTTGTTCAGGATTTGGAGTATTCGACATTTAGCTGTCAATAAAGTGACGTTCAAAACACTGAATGTTCGTTTATTTAATAGGCAAGCGGTGGGGACAGCCCTATCAATGCATTTATCTGAATGAACATAAATATTCTTGGCTTTCATTTAATTTGTTTGAGGGCAATGGGGTTGTATTCTAGACCAGTCCTGCTTGGTGAAATGGTTCCTTACCAAGTTGTAATCTGGAAGCCTTTCATCAGCATGATCTTCTCTAGTCCAGATGATCATATCTCACTAATTAATTTATTTAATGACAATGTTGCTGCAGTATTAAACATGGGTTTAATAGCACATGTAATGTATCTGAATTGGGGAAGGCAATCAGTTTTGTACCTCATGAAGGTGTAGAGAAAACTGTAGTGGAAAGAGATGTGAATACATATTTGATTAGGTTATATATCAGAGGATTACTGGATGTAAGCAGAGAACACAACTCTGCGGCACGGTGTCACCATGGAAAGAATGCCCTGGTGGATTTCCTCATTTTTCTTAGACCCTGGATTATTAACTTATTCTTTGTCTAGTTAAACATAAACAGTTGTGATTGGTTAAATGAGTTTACAGCAATTAGTAGAACCTGCTATGATTACACCAGAAAATATCACAAAAATAAAAAGGATGTTTACAAACAATTACCAACATTCTCCCATTGTGGTGGGGGGATGCACTTCCATATACCAGGATATCTAGATGTACTAACTCTGAGATCACCCAGCCTAGAGGGAAAGTGGAAAGCTTCTCCCTAGTTTGTACAATTTCAAATTAGGACTGCCAGTAGATGCAACTGAAACAGGTTTAACTATGTGCAGTTCTTCACACCCATTACAGACAAAGGTGCAACAATTATATTGATATACTTCAGTTAAATAAATTTGCTGATGGTTGCAAGGTAGGCATGGTTGCAATAAACAATGAAAAATCTCAAAAAAAACCCCAGGAAATTGTTGATAAGGTATGTTCTCAGTGTACTGATAGTGACCTAAAACTAAATGCAAAGAAAAGCTATGTAATGAAATTCAGGAAGGCCAGTATTACACCTGGTAAACTCACTTATTAGTGAAGAATTAAAGGAATCCAGTAATTAATTATTTTGTAGTATTAATGCAGTACTTATAATTTGGCTAGGATTAGGGTAGCCCAAGAGGAAAATCTTATACTATCTTATTAGAAGGTCAGCAATCAGCACTTCTCCAACTATATAAATATTGTCCTACAGTTCTGTGGTTTTCTGTATAACATAGCATAATTGGGGGGAGCTATGTACCACTGAGATGGCAACGTGATTGTGGTACACCATATTGATGTGCCAAATTTCTTCGATTTGTTTGAGCCCAATTATTTACTTTAGCGTCTTCAGTCACTACACTCTTAGTTGAGGTAAGACCAGTTTGATCTGCAAATTAGAAGATATTCGGTGATGTATCTTAATAAATATCCTGTGATGGGATATCTGGCTGAGGCAATCAGACATTATAGAAGTCTCATGTTCCTACATAACTGGCATTATTTCAAACCAAAGAATGCATTTCTTTCAACTCTACAAATTAAATGCCTTGATGAATATAGTTTTAGAAGACACAGCAGAGATCATGGCAGTTTCAGTCATCTATCAGTGTAGCTTCAGACAGCCATCAAGTTGTTCTAGGGCAGTGGACTGCAAAACCTATATTTATTAAGTTGGCATTAAACATGCTAACAATTCATACGGAGGAGGTATAAGCTGCATGATTAGTGCAACTGTGGAAATTAATTGTAGCTCTAAAGGTGGGAGATAGGGAAATACAAAAAAAGTTGCAAAAATATACAGTTAATTTGTCATAAAGACGGGGTAGGCAGCATGAACGCACTAACTTTCCTTAAAAAAATGGTCACTTAACTCCTTAAACACCACTTTGAAATGATACTTAATAACTGAGAGGGAAAATCATACTATTTTCCCACTTGCCTCAGCTAACAAATCTGCAGGGCAAATAATATTGAAAGTCTTAAATTGTGCAGGATCTTTTGTTAAAGTGTGCTAAATAATGCAAGCCCCTTATTCCCTGTGGAGCTCAGTTGAAATTGTTCCAATGTTTTATAAAAAGATGGTAAATAGAAGAAAGAGTTTTCAACAAACAAATGTGCTTTAGGAATGGCCCACCAACAATTTAAAATACCCAGTAGACTTACTGATTAAGTTTATAAGATAAAAACTGAGTGGTTAGTACACTGGGGGCAACTATCCAATTCCTGAATACAAATTTACACTCAGCTATTTCTGATAAACTCTTTATCCTAAAAAATGGATCACAAATAAATTAACCTGAACAATTAGATGTAAACAAATGATCTACTTAGGGGTGTTTGCAGTTATTCCAACATCACCAAATGACCTTCATCTGCATTGCCATACTGAGGAAGGCATTCTCAGTGCTAGTGCTAAAATTAAGGACCAAAGGATCTGTTGGAGAAACCTCCTGCATGGCAGCTATTTCAGACAGATGTTTCAGTCAGGAACCAATATAGTATTCTAGTGACTGAGGGCGTCAAACAACATGGACGCCTCAACCCCTCAGCAGCAACAACAGAAACCATTCTGTTTAGAGTGTGTGTTATTGATAGAAATTATTAGGTGCTACTGTTTTTTATGACATAGGCAATCATACATTTTTATAAATGAAAAAACAATATTGACATATTTTCAGTTGCAAACCTTACACATTTATAATCTATCCAGTCATTGTCAGTCAAACTTTACAAAGTTCATTCAATTCCTACTGTAACTTAAACCTCATTCCCCCTCCAAAACATTATTCTGTGTGTATTGTTCCTATAATTCCCATTCTTTACTATGTAATTTGCTCCTACTTTTTTATAAATATCCCACTTCCAGTTGTTTTATCTCTGTTACTATATTCACTACTAGTAATACAGTTGGTTTTAGCTTTGATTTCCATTTTCTAGTAATTGCTTTTTTTGGCAGCCATCAGATTTAAATTCTGGAAGACTTTACTATGTCTAGGCAAATGCAATTCTTTATCACAGATCAAAAAATAATTTCCTTAGTTACACCAATTTGTTCACCTAGTATTTCTGACAAAGTAGTCTGCAGGGAATTTTTAAACTCTGCTAACTCATTACACTCCCAAAAAATATATTCCCAGTTACCTCTTTCTTCCCCATCATACCAACAACATTTGCAATCTGCCCGAAGAAAAATTATTTGGTGCGTGCTTGGGGTATAAAATATCTAAGCAAACACTTCTGAGCAAAGATACTTAATCTTCCAGACTTTGTTGCACATTTGGGAGCCATACATATATCCTCCATGGTTTCTTTGTGATCTGCTTATCCAGTTTCTTCCCAGTACTTTCTAATCTCATCTGATTGATTCCTATAGTTATCGTGCAATGTTTTACATACCCTACTAATTATCCCTTTTTTTAATAAGCAGCCTCTGTTCTACATCTGACAAAAAAGTCTACCAGAGCAGGTATTTCACTTAAGACTCCCCTACTCATTTCTCTTTGCCTATACTCTAATGCTAGTCAGTAGAGAAGGCAGTCTGTAACTTGCAGTCCAAATTTCTTCTTGGCTTTATCCCACTCTTTTATCTTTATCACTCTAATTATTTACTCCCAATGCCTTGGCTCCTTTACCAGTTTTCTCCAGTAAATTCTAGACCCCTCTTGCCTATGCTCTGTACCCCTAATTGCAGTCATTCCTATAGGCCAGAATCTTCTTCCTTTATCCCCGCATTGGCTTAGTTTTTAGAATACTTTCTGCTACTTCATGAATATAATATTCTGTATGGTTATTGTTATTCTATTTAAAGATCAGCATCCAGAATTCCAGTCTCTCCTTGTTTCTTCAGTGCCCCCCCCCGTTTCATCATCATCCTTTTCCACTTTAAATTATAGCTTTCTGCTTGTTGTATGTATAGGAGCCTTAACTGTGTACCTCGAAAATGCCCCTTTAAATCAGGTCATCCCAAACTACCTTGTTCCATTGGAAAGATTAGCTCTTGCCCTCTTCCCCTCCCAGATAAAATCCTTCTACTCTATTAATTGTTATCCATAACTTCTCCTCTGGTTGATAAAAATATGCCTGATGTTTATAAAAACTGAAGGGACTAAAAACATTTTCACTGTTTCTATCTTGCTATCCATATCCATAAAACAGAGCTTCCAGTTTCTCAGTTTTCATATTGTCTTTTGTTTAGTCTCTTCACACACATCCTTAGCTGTTATAACAGAAGCCTTTTCAATCCATTCTCCTAAGTACTTCATTTTATGTTCCTCTCTCTCTCTCTCTCTCTCTATATATATATATATATATATATATATGTGTGTGTGTGTGTGTGTGTGTGTGTGTGTGTGTGTGTGTGTGTGTGTGTGTTTGTGGATCACTTCTAAACCTTGAAAGCTCATAATCCAGAAGTTCAAAATACTGAGTCCAAAATCTTGAAAGTTCAAAATACTGAAAACTCAAAATACTGAATTTCATAATATCGAAAAAACTACAGGATACTAACACTTACTATACTCCACCAGAAGTACATAGAAAAACAAATAAAAGACAAAGCATATTAGTTTACTCCAACTATTAGCAGGGGTCAAGCCCCCCTGCACCCCCACACCCCCTGCTACTTAGATCAACTCCGAGACTGCATTTTACTGCACTAAGATGAGTTATATTGTTGTATAGCAAATTAAAAGGGAACATGACTAAGGTTACAACAGGCAGTCATGAAGCACGTAATGGTATGTTTGCCATTTTCCTCTGTGGAGTGTGATCTTGGAGTTGATATATTTAAGCACCAGGGGGTGTGGGGGGTGCAGCCCCCCACATGAGGGGTGCAGGGGTGCTTGCCCCCCCCGTCTTATAGTTGGAAAAGAGTAATATATTTTATTATGTAGTTGTGCTGGAATATTGTAAGTGTTGGTGCACTCTGTTTTTTTGATATTATGAAATTCAGTATTTTGAGTTTTCAGTATTTTGAACTTTCAAAATTTTGGACTTAGTATTTTGAATTTCAAGATTATGAGCTTTCAAGATTTAGAAGTGGACCTCTCTCTCTCTCTCTCTCTATATATATATATATATATATATATATATATATATATATATATATCCATACATATACATATACATACATATAGGTATTGCTGTACCAAGTCATGAGTGGGTAATGGGTTTTACAGTTATTAATGTAAATATGAACAGACATTATTAGATATCTAAAGGCATCACTTGGCTGATCCTAGAGAAACACGTGGTGGCATCACTAGGGTTTAATGTGTATTGAATCCCTGCTATGATTTTCTTCTGTTTGTTTGTATTGGTAGTTGTCTAACTATTGTTTCCTCTGCTCAGTTTATGAGGAGATCCAATTCATACATAAAAATATAGCTTCATAGTTTAATAGCAAAATTACAGAACTGAGTATTAAGCAGCCTCATTTCAGTCATTTGCTATTACTATTCAAACTGAGTATTGTAGTTGCAGTGTTTTCTTTCCATGGTTTCCTAAATCCATTAAATGTGAAAAAATACATGGTTTCTCCACATTCACAATTACTAGAGTTCTCTGCTCCCAATGTGTTACTATATTTATGAAAAGGTTACCTTCTGGCTGTAATACTATTTTTTCTGTCTTTTCTTCTCTTCTCTACTGATGCCAGAATTCAGAATACTTAATCCAACTTAGTTTCTTAATTCCACTACTACTTGAAATATCCGAGCTGACCTAATATCTAAATCAACAGTATTTTAAATATTACATATTGTACAAGAGATAAAAGAACTGGAAATGGGATCTTAAAAAGGGAATTTAATTAAAGTGTTTAACAAATATTTGTAAAATCCATGATACATACAAGCCAATGAAAAACATCATATTAAATATTATACTACAGGCAGGCAACACAACTGCATTGATATCTGATCTCTCTCTGTCTCTCTCTCTCTTGTGCAGCTACTGAGACATTAAGTGTTGTTCCTATACTAATTATTCTTATTAATGTTATAATTTTCATATTTAAGTTTGTGTCTTTCGGCTTTTCCCGGTTAGGGGTCGCCACAGCGGAACTCAGGTCCACTAATGATTGGTAGTGGATTTTTACGTACCGGGTTACCAGCCCTGACGCACAACCTTCAACAAAGGCATGCCCCATTCATGTATGCCTCCACACAGAAGACGCTCTAGCTGAGAATCGAACGGACAACGTCTTGCTATGAGGCGATAACGCTACCGCATCACCACCACCGCAGCACATATCTCAAAAGCCAAAAAATACAGACAGAATTGCTTGACCCATCCGAAAGTTCATAGCTAGATAAATAAAATGCTAGTAACAATGTATGTGCAGTTTGAGAATTTACCAAGGCATTTTATATTGTTTTCAAAACATTACAAAAATATTATGCACTCTATTTATTGTGAGTTATAAAATACATTCTTTAAGTATAGAATCAGGCAAGTGCTACCACTGCAAAGGTAAGTCTGTAATGTTCATAACTCTAGAGATATGAATGCTTGTTTGTTAGGATATGACTTTATTTTAAAACAAAAGATGAGGACTGGGAGTTAGAATGCAACATTTGTTTCCAGAACTGCACAGGAGGGAATGAGTATAGGTAAGCAGCTTCAGTTAAAACAGTGTTTAAACATGTAACACTTTGGTTTTAATTTGAGCAAAATAATAATAATACATTCTGCTAGAAAATAACTTTGCTGGGCAGTCATTTTCTCTCTAAACAGAACTTGAGAAAGATTAAAGCAATTCTTTCAAAGCGATGATTCAATTAATTGCAGATGCTTTCAGATTTATCCCTTAGCAACTAACTTGAGAAGAAGCGGACCTAACCAAGGCCATATGATAGTATTTTCATGGTCTCATATCTCAAAAAGTGTATAGGTGACTGCATTCACAAGCCCAACTCTAAACTCACTGGTTAGGGCACTGCATTGAGAAGTGCTTTACTACAGGTGCTCAAACACTAGTAGGTCATTAGATTCCTGCTTGCTGCCTTATGCTCGAAAAGCAAGTGCTCGAACTCCCACTAGCCTGATCTCCCGACACCCAGCATTAAACTATATAGACCTGCCAAAACCTAAACTTTAACCTTAAAACTCCTACCCATTTCCCATTCCGTGTCCTCACTCCCTTACCCTAAATCTCCACTCCCTCCCTAACCCTAAAGTCCCCAATTACTCCTTAACTCATTAACGCCTAGGTATTGCAGAACATCATACTTCTAGCAGCCAACACACATCCTTGTATTCCAGAACATGTTCTGAGAAATCACCTTAAAAAGTATAAGATAAACAAATGAAAATATCTTGTGAACAATAAAAGTTATTAAAACTGATAAATAGTAATGCTATCAGTAAGTATTGTTCTTTCAGTAATAATAGTGCATTCTCAGTCTTTCCATGTGTGTGGGTATGTGCATGTAGACAGATGCAGATATATATTATAATGTACTCAAACACATAATTATATTTTTTGCTAAAGTTTCACAAACAAATTGACATATTTTGGAAACTGTACAATCTAGATTTACATTGTTACAACAGTATTGTTAACCAGACATAAACTTTTGCATGCCAGCAAAAAATTCCTGAATACATGCTTATTCAGATATTTACAACATCCATCTTTTCAGCATAGTGTGACATAAGTGAACATTAACAGGGAATTTTCCTGTCTCCTACCATAGAATTTCACACCACACTCTTCAATGGGATGAAGGTCTCTCGGTTATGAAAATATGAACTTAAACATGAAAATATGAGTAATAAGTGGGAAACAGTGATTAATTTATCGGTACTTTTCCGTTAACAGGGCAACAGCTTTTTTGGCCTCGTTAATGTTTTTTGTCCTACAGAAATTACACACACACACACACACACACACACACACACACACACACACACACACACACACACACACACACACACTTCGTTCAATATGTGTTTGTATAAATATATAATGTGTGTAAGTGTTATGTACACATAGTAAACACAAAAGGTACCCAGGTCCAGTGACACAATAAAGCGACAGAAAGTAGTCAGGTAAAATGCTTTAATCCAAAAGTAAATACTGTAATCACGAACAAATCAATAAAAACCATTAACATCTCCAATATTACGTTTTCACTTGAAAAGACTTCATCAGATGCGGGAAGTGAGACAAGCAAATTTAGAGTGTTGCCATAATAAATAATAGGAATTAATCTCAATTAGGAAAAGTCCACACCCTAGAGGAGCTTGGCTGCTGTTGGTTTCAGCTTTCAGGAATACTTTTTCCCCTAGAGAATACATGTAGCTTTCTGAGGCTCATCTCTGCAACCCACTATCAAGCCAGTGATAAGGAATCTAGAATATACCTCACACGCTGGTAGTGAACATTCTATTTCCCAAATTTAGTTTTAATTTTAATTTTTTTAAATGAAAGCTAGTAAGATCAGCACATGTCAGCTTGGTAAAGAAAAAAGGTCAGATACCTGCTTTCAGAGGAATTCTTGCAGCACTGTTAAATGTAAATGACTTAAACAGAGTCGTGTGACGTGACCTACATTATGTATATACTAGCTTTGGGTCTGTACCCTCAAAGCCATGCTAGTGTCTCCAGTCAGTCAGCTAATACAAAATAAACTGCCACTAAAAAAAGAAAAAATATAATACTAAAGAGACTCTTTTCATACTGAACTTTACTGATAACCTTAAGGAAGCAGCCTATAGAGGCCATTACTGAAACTAAAACAAAGAAATATTGTGTTCACGTGTGCAGGTGGAGTGTTGACTGAGGGTTGGCAAAGCTTACTTCAAACATGCATACCAAGCATCATTCACACTGTGAATAAGAAACAAGCAAGTTATCCAAAAGGTAATAAATGCAGCTTCATGAAAGTATGTCCAAACATCCATTCAGCACATGCCAACTGAGTAACAGCTCTCAAATGTTTTAGGTACATTTCAAAAGTTATTTTTATTTCTGGTTAACCATTTGCAAATTAAAAAATACCAGTTTTCTTCCTAACTTTTAACTGTCAGTTTCTCAAATGTGGAACAGTTCCTCCCAATATGCTGAACAGTCAAGATGTTCAGCACTTGCCAAACCTCACACCATGGTCAAAATATACTGGTTTAGACATATAAAATGCTTTATTGATTAAACAGAGTTATTCAATATTATTTGCTATAGATTTTTGCTGAAAAAATAATGCTGAACGGGTTACAGTTTTAATATGGATTTTTATGTAAAATAAGGATTTATTTAATAAAATAGCATGCAGTTGAAAAGTATGTTGTCCACTTGGTAATCATTAGTAAACATTAACATGGGTTTGATTTTCAGTACTTTTACTTTAACAGAAGATCAGCAAATACATGTGTATGGTGGCTTTGTAATCTATTTAGTAGAATTTGTCACTATGACCTTATGAATTGCAGCTATCATCCAGCAGGACAAGGATTTGATTTTTCATAGTATCTATCTGCAATACTGTGTAAAATTAAGTGTGACTGAGGTGGCTGGCAAAAACTCTGCATAAATGGCCTACAACTAAAAGGTGATGATAAGAATAGTAAACTCAAGACTAAGAACAGATGAAGCCTTTTTTATTACCATTTACTGCCCACATATCTTACTTCTTACTGTATATTTTGAGTATAATTGTCTAATTAATGAACTTGTTTTTATTTTAGCGTCATTTGGCAATGTTGATAGAGCATGTCCAGGTGTAATTAGAGCTATTTTAAAGAGAGGGTATCACATTTTTCTGGCCCATTCAGAGAATTTCACATTATATTTGCATGTAATATTTTAAAGCACAGGTGTAGTTCATAAGATAAAAAAAATATATACTTTTTTTTCTCCCTACAGTCTGTCGACCATCAGTCACTCCATGACCAGGTTTTCCCATTCATTCTCTGATAGGTTTGGGATGTTCATTGGAGACCATCCTCCAGGCAGCCATTAGGGTTTTATTCATGTATCCTTACTCCCATTACCTATAAGCAGCTGACAGGTTCATCCTACAATACAGCCACCTGGACATGTCAACTACACCGTGTACCTAACACTGGCTGCAACATGGCTTGTTGGTGTGCACATCTCAGTGACAGCCCAGTGGCTGCTGGTGTACCCATGATAACACTAAGCCTAAGATAGCTGTCAATGTAATAGTAGGCCTAGTTGCCTCTCTCCTGTGATGATGAGAAGACTATCACTGCCCCTTAATCTCACCCTCCCTCATTACCTTCTCCGGTGCCCAGGTCACAAGTTTTTCTTGGAGCATCTGGATCATCCCTGTGTACAATAGCGGTGATACAAAAAGATATATTTCAGATTATTTACTGGTCTTCTGTGCAGTACTAATATTGCATGAAGCATTCTAACAAGGTGGGTTTATGTGAATATCTGATGTACCAAGAAAGTAACATTGCTGGTGCAACTATGCAGAAATCATTTTCTTTTCTAGCATAAGCTTTTTCTCCCGCTTAGTACTATCTATATCTCCATAATATTGTACTGCATTTCTATTCCCTTTCATTTGGCATCTTACGTCCACTGACTTAGAAATGCAGTACCCTAAATTAATGTTTTCTTTCAATGTCTCTTTAGGCAGTGTTAGTAAATTATAAACTATGAGTCTCTTTGATGCTTGCTAGTTATAAGTTGTTTAAACCTATGCCATTTTTATTTTCATCCATTAACTGACAGTATTAATGTTTAAACCCTGTATATGAAGTAGCTCAAGTGCCTTTCTTGTACTTACTGGCTCAGCTATGGATGTTAGGATTCCAGTGCTGCATGGCTCTGCATGCCACTCCTTTGAAAATAAGCAGTAACAAATAACTTTCTCATGGGTCGTATGAAGTAACAGTTCATCTTCTTTCAGCTGTTCCCATTGGGGTCGCCACAGCGGATCATCTGTTTCCATTTCTTCCTGTCCTCTGCATCTTGCTCTGTCACACCAACCACCTGCATGTCCTCTCTCACCACATCCATAAACCTTATCTTAGGCCTTCCTCTTTTCCTGTTACCTGGTAGCTTCATCCTTAGCATCTTTTTCCCAATATACTCAGCATCCCTCCTCAGCACATGTGCAAGCCAACGTAATCTTGCCTCTCTGGCTTTGTCTCCCCGCTTCCACCGCAGGGAGCAGTTCTGCCTCAGAAAGTGCTTCCTTCTCTGTTTCGATCTCAGGGAGCAGTTCTGTCTTAGGGAACACTTTTCTACCTCTGTTTCAAAGTACAACTTTGTCACATGCCGCACCTCTTTCTCTGCTTCTGTGTCATGGAGCAGTTCAGTCTCAGGGAGCACCTCCTTCTCTGCCACAGCTTCTGGATGTATGAATTTATGAGCGTTGCATTCATCAAAGTGGTTTGCCTCAGACAGTGAGCACATGGATTTATTAGTTCTGTACTCAAAATCACTGTTTCAGTATAGTGGCACTATGAGTTTATCCTTTTTATACTTAGATAAAGGTGCTGTTTAAGAAAACGTGTTTGTGCAGTTTTTAGTACCTAAACTCACTACTCCATTACTCAGTCTTTGACTAGGAAGGCCTGTTTTCTGAATTTAATTTGCTTGTTTGTTGGAAAAAAAAGCAGATCCAAGCTATGGAGCCACATCCTCATGGATTTATTATTACTATTATTATTTCTGTTTGTGAAATTAAACATCTAGCTGTTAATATCTTAGTAATCTCAGCAGTTACAATCCTGTGACCAGACGTGGTTTTGCTCATGTGTGTGACCTACATTGTTATATGAAACAATTCACTTAATCTAATTCCATTTTCAAGATATTTATTACAATATACTAATTATGGACATATGCATAATGTTTCATTCAAATTATTGTAAATATCTCTGAGGTGATACAAGTTATGCACAAAGTATCAATGTGACAGAGCAAGTGACTGAACTTACTAATAAAATATTATCATGTGCTTCTATCTCCATGGCAATGAGGGATGAAGCTCTGACTATAACCCAGACAAACCAACTTCAGTTAGTGATTCAAGTGCTGGAGGAACCAGATGTGGGGGATAGATGTGGACAGCCAATATAAACTTGACGTCGGGGGGGGTCCAGCTCACTACTGTGCTGTCATACAATGAGATGGAGAGAGATGTGGATGTGAAAGCCATGAGCTTGGCTGTATGTGGAAGTCTTCATGGGTCAAGGGCATAAATGTACATACCATGAGGGGAAGGTGTCACAGGCCTTCAGGAGAGCCACTGGGGGAGAGAGGTATTAAACTGATAAAGGGAAAATATCCCTGTATGGCAACATGGATGATAGCCATGCCATGAATGTCTCTCACTTTCATGATGAGGAATGGGTGGTGGTGGCTAGATGGTAGTAGGCATGCCCAGGGGACAGAAAAACAGATTACAAAATATTAAAGTGAATATTTATAATTCTGTGGGAAAAACTGCAATATTTCTTCTAGTAAGCATTCCACTGGGTCAGGTCACATTCCATAGCTTTTTATTGACTGCACCTGCAATATGTAGTTCAACAATGCTTCTGAAAAGATACTGACATGTCTGTTTTACTATAGCTGTAGTAATAAGTCATTATTTTATGATTTTTAAAAGCAAATGTAAGTATTTCATGCAAGTTGTGTTTTATGCACACAGCTGATATCTTGCATTTATTCCCAATAAACATATCAAGACAATATTGTTTTGGCCATGTAATGTATGCAGTTATGAAATGGCATTGTATCTAATATGCATATATCCACAATCAATCTGTCATCCATATGACAATATCTGTGCAGCTGTACAGCTCTGTACAAGGAAGCAGTGCTAAGTTTGCAGTATTTAAGCATGAATGTGATGCTCTTCAGTTTCCTATAATGTGTATCAGCATCACATTATTAATGCAAATAATTAGCATGTAGCTCATATTCATAACTAGGTAGGAAATTATGAAAATCTCTTTTATATTTGTGTACAGACCAGCTAATAGACATACATTTCAGCAATGTTTCCTTATAAACATTAGTATGTCCATTTTAATCTGGTTGTATTACTAGATCATAATTGCATGATGTTTGTAGGCTATGCTCCATGCAGATAACTGTCTTCTATTTTGTCTGGATTTCTGAAGATCACAGTTAAAATCTCTCATCAACAACAAATATTTACTAGTATGTATATAAATAAGGTTCATCATTTTGTCTCCTGAATCTTATCAGGCATAAACACCAGCAGCCTTCCAGTGCTCCTCATCATATCAACCAATATCACAGATGCTACCACAGCCCTTCCTTTTCACAGCTAATCTGCCTTTCACTAGCTCCACATCCAACCTTTAAATGAACAAATCTCCAGAACAAGATTCATGATCCATAGAAATGCTCTTCTTTCCTCTGCTTATTCCCACATTCCCAAGCAATTTGTTCTTGTAGCTTGGGTTATGACTAAAAAGGGTCATAGAGCAGCTGACTTCAAACTGACAAATAAAGAAAAATGAAAATAGAAAGAAATAAACTCTTCTAGCATTAGAAAATAATGTAACAAAACATTAGTTTAGTTCAGTATATGCAAGCACTCCAGCATTGCTACAAATTCCTTAAGCTATTAATAGTCAGTAAGTAAAACTTTATTTCTTCTTTTTTCTTCTTCTCCTTTTCATGCAACTTTTTCCCACTAACATTTTGTTTTCTTGACTGTCCTCAAAACACCTACACAACCCTCAGAAAACCTATCAAAGCTGCTAATCAGTTAACTGTAACAGCCACAGTAGAAAAAATGTCTGAATGATTATCACCCCATTATACGTGATAAACAATGACCACTGCTACAGCAAGAACAGGTATGGGACTATATTATTATATAGTGCGCTGATATTCAACCATATTCATTAATAAGACACTTCCATACTTGTCTTACTATCAAATCTGTCATCAGTCATTAGAATAATGGAATAGAAGCTAATGTCTTTCCATGGCACAGCTGTACCATGATGATCTGCTCTGAATCCTGCCCAAAAGATCATTGAAAGGAAAAAAAACATGTTGTTCTCCTCTTGTAATTCGCAGGTCCTCTGGTATCTCAAGTAAATACCCAGTAAATGAGCAGCTCCCCAATCTCTTTTAAACAGCAGCAGGGGCTGTGATGAACTAGATAGGAGACTAAATAGTTTGTACTAGAGCTACACCAATGTCTTTCCAGCTGATTGAGAGATCCAATGATTTACATTAGGCATCTATGAAGCTCAGGGGAAAATAGGAAGAAAAAGCAAGCAACAAAGCATAGGGAAGGAGAGAAATGAAGTCCACTTTTGAAAAATTAACTAAAAATCAGATTTAATTTTTATGAGATTCACACATGCTATCTTCATAGAAATCCATGCTGCCAATTGCAATATGCATTTGTATGAGTCTCTGCAGGCCAACCAGATAAATTAATTACGGTATAGATACAGCTCCCTTGTTTTTAAAATATGACCACATCTTTTCATTTAATTATAGGCACACAGTCTTTGGATTTAGAAACCATAATTGAGCACTTTAAGTCCTAAATAAATAGACACTAGGCTCTTTATTTCACAAGCTCCTAATGGGACATCAGGCATGGCACAAAACATGGTTTTGGAATGCAGCCATTACAGACACCATTCCTGAAATCATACTTCTCAACCTCTTAGTGCAAAAAATCTGGACAAAGCCAAAAATAATGGCAAAGGGCCAAAATAGGGACAGAATTTAAATATTGCTCTTATAAACTTAGAAAGCTGCTAAAACAACAGGTCTCGTGTTATCATGTATTTTCTGAATGACATGAAGTCTGAAGCTCAAATACCTGTCATTATTCAGTGATATCAATCCCCAGTGGTTTGCCAGAAAACAAAAAATTTATAAGGAACACGCCAAACGTATAAGCCAAAAATATGGACATTCTGCAAAAATTAGCACAGCTGAGAAGCATGCCTGCAATGCAGAATCTTTGCTATGAGCAGCAATAAGTTCATGCCATAGTTTATTTTGTTTATATTTGCTGAGTTCTAATTTCTTGATGTAATGTTCAGTCTGTTTGTATCCCCTTTTGCTCTTTGCTGCACTCTGCCTGTAGATATAGATATAAGTCTACCCTTATCTTTTCGTGAGACACTTTGTATCACTCAGCAGAAAAGCCCGTTACTCTTGTATTTATATTTAATATTCACGGTCTCAGTTTCAGAAATTCACTCTGCAGTTTCTTTCTTAAGGCACTGTACAGTCTACGTTCGTTTTTGTTAGAGCACCAACATACCTTTTTTTGTCAAACCATTGTAACTGTCAGAGATAGTCTGTGTTTGCTTTTGCCTCAGCACTAATATTCCTTACTTTCTTATTTTGCTGTTAATGCCAAAGGCTGAAAATTCCTTACTGCTGTGAGTAGCTGTAATTAATTTTCCCTTGGTTCCACAACTTAGTTTAGTTCCATCACTGCCTATATGAACAATTACTTTACTTTGTTGATTGCCTGAATTTTTTAGATAGTGTTTAGTGTACTTCAAGCAGTTCAGTTCTGATTCAACATAAACACACACTCAGAAAATTTCCATTAGCAATCTTATTTTTGTATTTGATATTAATAGGTGGCGCCATAAATAGGCATATTCTCAAAAAAAACTTACTTCATTACATTTTTTTTTGTTTCTTTGTTTTAGAATTTGTATTAAATTAAAACTCACATGTTCAAATTAATTCACACTATTAACAGAATAGTATGTAAACACGTGGTGGTGGTGCTGCAGTAGCATTGTCGCCTCACAGTAAGACGCTGTCCGGTTCGATTCTCAGCATCTTCTGCGTGGAGACATGCATGAATGGGCGTACCTTCGTTGAAGGTTGTGCATCAGGCCTGGCAAGCCTGTACATAAAAATCAACTGCCAATCATTAGCGGACCGGTATCCGCTGTGGCGACCCCTAACCGGGAAAAGCCGAAAGACACATATTAACAGAATAGCATGTCTTAGGAAAATTCTGGTAGTGTGCATTTAGGCTTACTGACTCTACATTCGAAACAGTGACCTGAGTGCAGAATATTTATTTCACAATACATTTTTTTCTGAGACAGACTTTACAATAAAACGTTTGGTTTACATTTGAAGAATATAATACTTGAATGCATTTCCTCTTGCTTTTTACTTGAATGTATTTCCTCTTGCTTTTCCATTAAACCCAGAATCAAACTCTGGGCTTACAGTCTTTATACCCTAACTTCCTAACCCTTTTATCTGTACTGCTATTCCTGCTTGTGTTTCACTTACTGCAAAATTATTCTCTAGATTCTCAGTTTTTAGAACAATGTTTCAGATGGCTTCATTCTCACACAATCAGATATAAAACAGAGGATTATGATCGGTTGCCGATCATATCTGGCTTGTAGTATGTAGGCAATGGTAATTACTTTCCAATATTCAGGGAAAGACAAATCAATTAAATATTAGAGTGGTGCAAGACCTGATCCTAACAAATGTTAAGCATCCCTGCTTAAGTTGTTAGGGTCAGTTCTAACACTGCACTGTAAAATATGCCAGTACAGACCAGCAAACAACAGAGGCAGAATAAATGTTTTGGGTCTGCCTGCTGTCTGTACTGATAAGGTGTAAAGCACAATGAAAAAGTTGAGGTAAAAAACACACCTTTATCAAACACAAAGCTTTCAGGTACAAGACCCTTTCTCAATGATAGACCGTTGGTTCTCCCTGCTGTCTGTACTGATAAGGTGTCCCATCCTCTTACAAACATAGAAAGTAGCTAGAATAACAGGATGTGTGTTCGCCTGCATTTTCTCCAAAGGATATGAACTCTGAAACTCAAATGTATGTCACTATTCATTGACTTCAATCCTCAGTGATTTCTCTGAAAACCATAGAATTTATGATGAACAGATGAAGCAAATGAGGCAAAAATCTGGACATTCTGTAAAAATCTGTTCAGTTTATCGGCATAGCAAAATGAATGAAAATGTAAGGGACTGTGTGTTACACTGCCTTTCTGACAGTGCTTGCTAAGTGCCTAAGTGCTTTAGGGCTTTGAAAGACAACAAAACACTTATTTTTTTGTTTGTTTGTTTGTTTGTTTATTATAACTAGTAGTACATGGAGATAATAAAGCTGCATTCACTACAGAGAATTATGATTGGGCTCCCGATCGTAGCAATTAATTATGTGTTCATAACATGGATGCCAAGTGAATTTCTTCACATCCATGTCTCAAGCACATAATTTATAGGTTATAATCATTGACCTGATCATAATCCTCTCTATAATGTGTTTGAGACAAGAATGCCAAGAAATTTACTATGAGGGTGAAGCGTTTTTGGATTGTTTGTATTTTATTTTCTGTCTTGCATAATGATAAAGTTCTGCCCTTCATACTGAATCCTACATTCAGCACTCACAGTTCTTAACATTTCCAACTGTATGGTTTCACATTCTTTCATTTATTTGTATATTGAAAATTGACAAGTATGTTCTGACAAACTGCCTGACTTCTGGTTTTAAATTTATACTTCACCTTCTTGGATTCTGATAGCTGCACTTTTATACCCCACAGGGCATTTCAGAGACTTAAATGTTGCATGAATAAACAGGGAGATATATTTTTATAAGTAAACTTCTGTTTTTGGGTCATCAGTCTTAAACACTTTACTTTCTGTTGATGAAGTACATGCATTCAGGTTCACCGCTGCAATTCTATGCAAGTCAAAGCTTCCCTGTCTTTTTTCCCTTGAGTAATATACCTTCAAAGCTGATATTTCGCTTTTCATTTATTTTTTTCTGCTCCTGCTGAACAAATAAATTATTTCATAGTTTTAGAAATGCTTGCCACCAAAGTTCTGTTTTAAACCATAACAACCAACTGCCTTTTCTGCAACATTAAACTTCTTACAGTGCACTTGTCTGTTTCAGATTTACCTGCATCAGTGTTACAACCTAGAGACTTTGGGGGTTACTTTATGATACACTATGGTTTAGAACAGGGAAAAAAATAAGAATAAGAAATGTCAGTTTTCAAAACCCAAAGCTGTTTACTTTCAGCTCAACATATGAACCTCTTAGCCTTACACAGTTTATGAACAGAACACAGACTTGCACTTCCAAAAGATCACAAAGTTTGCACTTACACGAACAGAAAGCAACATCAATTGACATGTTTAGACAGATCACACAAAGACTGTTGATATATGAATTACCTACCATTTCTTATACTGGCAGCTTAAAAACCCAGCCTTCTCTTTGCAGCCAACTCTGTTAGAGGCAGCCTCAAAGAACTTCTTTCCTGCTTGCAGCTCCTTCAGATGTATGTATGTGTGCATATAGGAGTAAGTATTTCTGAAGGTCAAGTTATATAACATAGCTTTAAATGCAGGTATTGAATATGTATTCACCAGAAAACAGGTATATAGCCGGGATCTGTTTTAATATCAGATTAAAAAGAGAAATTAAATAAACCAAAAATTGCACAGATATGTCAAATAAACATATCTTGTATGATGGATTTTACAACTATATATTTAACATCTGTTTGTCTGTTGCTATCTGCTTTGATTATTGTACATAAAGTCAGCAGTATTCCTACCAAATAGAGAATTGTTGCCTCACAGCAAGAGGTTCTCCCGTTCGATTCTCGGCTTGGGTTGGGAGTGCCTTCTGTGTGGAGTCTGCATGTCCTCCCTGCGGTTGAGTGGGCATTCGAAAGACATGTGTTGAATGGGCATGCCTTCATTGAAGGTTGGGCGTCGGGCTGGCAACTCAACACCATAAAATCCAACTGCCAATCATTAGCGGACCGGAGTTCCGCTGTGGCGACCCCTAACCGGGAAAAGCCGAAAGATAAACAACAACAACAACCAGCCCATTAACTTTCAGATTCGCTCTCACTAGGCCAAGACAAAGTTACTCTCAAGATTATATCTATGGTTGTTACCAGGCAGATGAACTGGTCCTTGAACCATTTTCTACCACAGCCCAGATGCATATCCGCACAAAATTATATAGAAGTCACAAAGTTCATTTCCCAGCACAAAATTACATACAAGTTACATTTTCATTTCATGACAAAAAGTTTACAAAACTACTACATGTGAAAGAATATATATTTACTAGTTACCCAGTTCATTGTTAAATAGTTTACACAGGGTTCTTCAGGAGTACGTTCATACAT
Organism: Protopterus annectens; assembly: GCF_019279795.1. Taxonomy (NCBI): domain Eukaryota; kingdom Metazoa; phylum Chordata; order Ceratodontiformes; family Protopteridae; genus Protopterus; species Protopterus annectens. Next base: position 860,799,203 of record NC_056744.1, read on the forward strand.
TAGAAATTTCCATAGTGAGATAATATATAATTTGCTGCACATTTAAAATATAAGTATGTGGAGGAACATGACTGGAGTGTACTACAAATTCAGAAAAAAAATAAAGTGGTCAGAGTTGTAGGTGGAAGAAATTGGGGTTAGGATGGAGGAAGATATATAACTTGCAAAGATCTAAAGAGGTAGATTATCTGAAAAGAAAACTTAGGGAAACTTAGATTTAGCAATGAAAGAGAGGTTGTATATGCATGACACAACGTTTGTGAGTTGAGTTAGTTCGAAAGTGGCTATTAAGTTAATGGCATGGGGGAAAAGGAGGATCATATCCAGCCTAGCCTTTGTCAAGAAAGCAGGCTGGACCTAATATGTATGAATATAATGCAGTACAAGGTAAGATACAGTTATATGGAATGGAGATGCGTTTTATATAAGTGATCTGCACAGAAGTGACAATACAGTATAGAACAGATGCACTAACAAAATGTAGAGTACACTAAAGCCACCCAAATTAAATAGAAAAAAAAAGAACCATTACACAATGCCCCTTCTGGTCTTTCTTCTTACTGATTAATTTCTACAAGAGTTCAGATTTCTAATACCATGACAACAATGGACCCCATTCCTAAGTCAGGCTACAGTTAGAGTTCACAAATTACTATTGTTTCAGTCTTTGATGGTAGCCAAGAGGGCTCTTCTCAGCAAAGTAATGTGGTGAGAATTGCCTACTTCTGTAATTCATACTAGGTCACATGCATTGGTAGCATATCTAAGTACAGATGTAAATTCTTTTTTATTGCTCCTACTACTATTGTAACTGTCTGAGTATCTTTCTCCACATTGCTCTCATTTATACCTGCAAATCCTGTTATTTTATGACTCTGAGGCTTGAAACACATCCTACTACAGGGAGAATGATTTTCCAGAGCAACCCTTGGCTTTCAGGGATGCATAAATTATGGTCAACATACACATAAAAAGTCTAACCACACCATGGCTGCATAACTTTAAAAAATCATATTGGACATGTTGGTTTATGCAGTATGCAGATACAGGCCACACCCAGGCTTATAAAGTATTCATCTGTTGGGCTTAGCATCAAAATATCAGAGATGTGCAGCAGTATCTGTTCAGTGTTCATCCCAGCATGAGCTATTACTTACACATACACACACACACACACACACACACACACACACACACACACACACACACACACACACACACACACACTCACACTCAAAATATGTTTGTTTTCCCATGATGCAAAGCAGAGTAACAGAGACTTGCTTCATTTTCAGGGAGAAGATTGGGGACCCACAGTGTAGTACACCTTTAAAATGATTATGGGACAAAAGAGCTACCCCAATTAAAAAAATCAAACCACTTAAGTGAACACAGTTTCCCCACCCCAGTGACAGTATTTGCCTATGTAATTCTGAAGGAAAAGATTAGTCTGGGGACTAGCCAAATTACCATGACCAATTGAAAAAATTAACAAGGCAAAAGGGATTCAGTCACCCATTGTCATCTATGGAAGAAATTGCAGTGCAGGTAAAAAGCAAGACTCAGCAGAAACTTAGCATTTGAGGGTACGTGTGAGTCTGAATATATGTTTGTCTCAGTTCATGTGTGTCCATGTCCACAGGAGCGAGAATGGATTTACATGAATATGTGCATGTGTGTGTTTTGTGTGCATACGTGTGTATCTATGTGTGAAACTGTTTAGGTGGTCATAATAGGGTTTGGCAGGAAATAGAGAATGTGGATGTGTGTGTGTGTGTGTGTGTGTGTGTGTGTGTGTGTGTGTGTGTGTGTGTGTGTGTGTGTGTGTATGTGTGTGTCTGTGTGCGTGTGCACAGGCATTTATGAATGTCTGAATGTGTGTGTGTGTGTGTGTGGGGGGGTGCCTGCAATACCTTTCAAGACTCTTACAACACTTCCAGTCAAAGCAAAAACAATAGGAGGAAATTTTCTAAACAATAAGAGTATGCAACTCTTAATGTCTGCCACTATTCACTGACTGCAAGCCTCACTAAATTTTATGTGGAACATGGGAGCTCTATGCAGCAACATGAAGTTCTGTAGACTTCTGGACAGTTGAGAAATGTGCAGCCTGTGCCATTATGATCCATGGGCCACCAGAGGACACAACCACCACAACATGTTTTTAGAATGAGCAATAAAACCAAGTGATTCAGAGACATGCGAATGAGCTGACAGCTAGTTATTTCTTATTGCAGCTACAGCTATCTCTGAGTCACTTTTTCCATGACTGCATAATTAAATTAACTGCCTGCAATAGGCAGTTTATGGAGCCATGGATTTGTTTTGCAGAATCCAGCCCAAAGTATCATTATATACTTGTACTCCAAAAGATACAGATATCCGTTTTTGAGACTGTATTTCTGTATACAAATGAAATTTGTCTTTTGGGGAGATTAATAAATATATGTGATATCAGAGGTTATTTTCAACAACTTTTGTTTTCTTTTGTCAAAATAAGTATTATAAGTAAGTTACTGGTGTTGTGAAATGGGGGCAGTGTTTGTACCAACCTTTCAACATTTTCCAATTTAGTACTAGCCTACTGGGAGCAAACATTTTATATCAAGTATTACGTTTTTCAAATGTATTATTTTAATATAGATATATAGGTAAGTTTCTTTTATTTAGAGTAATAATGAAATATATTTTTATTTGTAACACAGCTGAATATTAGCACTTTTAAAAAAATACCAGTTTTAGTATGATAAAATTAATTATTCAGATGTATTATTGTCTATTGAGAGCAGTGATTTAATTTTGAAAGTATATCACAAACCAACATTGTGAATAACTAACTGCATGCTAGAAGTTTTTATCAAAGACATGTTAAGAAAATTGTAGTCGTCACAACTTCTTAGAGTTGATACACTAACACCAAAGGAAATTGATTTTAAAGCAGAAAAAGAAACTTTAAAAATTTATTTAATGAAAGAGGATATAAAATAAGTTTGTTGAGAATGTTAAGGAAGAAGTTGTTGGAAGTAAATGCACAAGAATATGATTACTAGTAACTGAAAAAATAATAAATAATAGCGAATTGGATACATTTATAGGTGCAGACCCTATGTTCATTAATAAAAATAGTGTTAACTTAAAACAAATTCTAGAACAGAATAATTCTGACAACATTTATATTTCAACTAAACAAAAATAATGTTTAAATGTGGGGCCTGCAGTTATCACAGGTACATAATGGAAGGTCTAAATGTAGTAATTAGCCATTTTAAAATTACATTAAGAATAAAGAAGTTTTTTTAATGTAAAAACGTATTTGTAGTTTATTTAGCAGTGTACTCATGCTGTGAATGTTATTATGCAAGTAAAACAAATCACGTGTAATACAAAATAATTTATGAATGCGTTTTGGTTATAAAAAACAAAATTAAAAATAATGCTCTATTTAAACATGCAGAAAAATGTTCCTTTTGCAATATATTTTTATTTACAGTTTTGGATAGAGTAGATCTTACTGTTAGAGAAGATGATTATGATACTGTATTGGTAAACGCAGAAATATAAAATGGCAGCTATTATTTAATGCTACTGAATTTCTGGGGTTAAATAGGTTCAGAGGTTTATAGGGAAGTACTAGGCTAGCTGACCTTGTGGAACATTTTAAGCCTAGTTAGTTTCCATTTTTATGCACAAATTAATTTATCCCATTTGGGTAGAGATTGGCCTTATCCATCCCACAGTCGATAATTATATATTACCCTAATGAGAATAACTGGGAGCATAACATAGTTAATTTGATAGGACCCATGAGTGGGATAAAGCATGTAGGAGCTGCCTCTATACATTAATAGTACAGGAGGCAGACATGGAGTAAATTGTCTGTTTTCCATTCATAGATCCAAACTGTGCTTGAATAAGGACACGGGTGAACTTTGTTTAATGTGGATGGTGATCCTGTTCCAGATAAGCGGTATCTTCTGTCTCTATACCTGTCTCTCCAAACCATTCTGCTGATGTTGCAGAAGAGGTTTAGATCCCTGAGTATTTCTGGTGTAATAGGATTTGCTGATGTGCAGTAAATCCATGAATCTATGAGTATTGTGTTGGAGGATGCCTTATATGCTAGACACAGGAAACCTCTTAGCAGTTTGTAGGATAGTGAGTATAGTGACAGGGCTTTGAGTAGTCCATGTAGAACATGTTGTTTAGGCTTTGTATCTTTTTATTAAGGTACCTCTGTGGGTGTTCCAGTTGCTACATGTCTCTGAACAGACACATGACAAAGGGGAGCATTATATTCAATGATTAGCCTTATGAGGACTGAGTAAAGGAGGACAATTACATCCCTACATCTAGACACAGTCCATTTGTTTATAAACTGTGTAATATAGAAGGACTTTTTCTACAACAGTGGACACATGTTGGTCAAAAGTTAAGTCACTGTCCACATAAGTTCCCAAATCCCAAACAACTGGGTCAGATCTTAGGGCGTATTGTCAATTTGGTAGTTCCCTGGGGTAGATGACTTCCCAAAGGATATGATAATGCATGTTTTGGTATTTGGTTTCAGTCCATGATTTTGACACCAGTTACTTTTTGGGACAAAAATTTCTGCAGGATAGCTAAATCATTTAGGTATTCAGTGACTGCTCCTAGCTTGTCATCTGCAAACTTAGTAGTAACAGCCCTTTGGTATTGGCTTTTACTTCAGAAAAGTAGATGCCAAATAAGAGGGGTCACAGTACAGAACCCAGGGAAATTCTGCTGTTGACTGGTCTCTTTGTGGAGGTAACTTCCCATATTTTAATTCTCTGTGTCCTATATGTTAGCCATTTGGCAACCCAGTAGGTGAAATAGGGATTCTTCCCAGTTTATTCAGCTTTTCTACTATGCCTGCGTGGGAAATTATATCAAAAGCTTTGGCCAGGTCGAGGTGTGTGGTGTACCATTTTGCCTTCATCCATTGCTTTAGATGGATTTTCAAAAAAATGCAGGAAGTTGAATAAGCATGGCCAGCCCTTGATGAATCCTAACTCAGATGGGTCCAGTGTTAGGAGGTTCCCTGTCTCCTGATTGATTAGTTCCATGACAAGTCTTTCCATGACTTTGCATATGAGACTGTGTCTGACTTATGGGTCTATAATTGCCTGGTTTTGTGTAAGGTCCTTCTTCAGCCAGTTTTAGGTATAACTTGGGGGAACAGTTGAAGGGGAGAGTGGTGTTAGAGCTCAAGTTATTACCCACTAGGTTCAGTGTATCTTCAGTCACAGTGTAGGTAACATTGTTCATAATCAGCTCAGTGCATTAGTGCAACAGTGCACCTTTGAGATTACAAACATAAATATAAAATGTCCAAAAATAAATACTGGAAGAAAGCCATGGCTGCATGGAAATCCAAAAGTCACTAAATAAAAACCACCAAATGTACCACCAAAGCAGTAAAAACAGGGACAAAATCCAGTATAATACATTAATTTAAGAAATAATCACTTTCATCTCAAAAAATTGCTAGGACAAGAGACTTCATCAGACTTAATTACTAAATGTGTTACCTTTAAATAATTACCAAAATTAATTATCATTGTTCCATAAATAAATCATGTTTTTTACAAAACAAACACCCTTTCTTTTTTAAAAAGAAACACTTAAAATTCACAGATGGATTCAAACCAAACTCAGTTGCTGTGTTTGTTAAAATTTGCCACTTGTACTCTGCATATTATAAGAAATCAGCCCTACTATGACATGTTTCCATTTTGTTTATATAATCTGACATTAAGTACAAATTTTATAAAAGTAACATACCCAGTACTATGTTTATAAAGGGCATTAAAATCATCTTTATTTTTAATTGCCCTATTATGCTTTAAAATGTTCTCACCTAGTGTAATAACTGTTTTGCCAACATAAAGACTTTTACAGGATATACAACTAGCAATATATACCACATAGTCCAAATTACATGTGAAAGTTCCTGGTGGAGAATATGACTTTAAGGTTTTGGCACGGTAACATTTGGTCTATCACCTATAAATCTACAGACAGAACAATTATAATATTTAAAATTTTAAATGTTTGAACTAGATGTTCCTGTACTTCTTTTTTCATCTGTATTATTACTAACTTTACTGTAACTTTTCTAAACTATTTTTATATTCTGAGTCTCCTATTCACAAAGTGACTGGTCCCCAAAAACCTTTATTAAATTGAAACTAGAATTAAAGAGCCTCCAATTATTTATAATAACATCTTTAATCCATTTGGATTCAAGACTATAAGTCAAAGATATGGCCATTCTCCAATCTTTATATTATTCCTATTATTAATGTCACTATCTTGTTTACTATTACTTATCTTATTCAACATATTACTGCACTTATCAGAGGGATAGTTTCTAGCTATCAATCTATCTATTAAACCCTGTTCAAACTCCTTTCTTTTATCAATATTATCAGACAGATTCTCAACTCTATTAAACATTGTTTTAACAACACCCTTTTTCTGAAGAATAGGGTGCATACTATGATATTGTAAAAAAGAGTTGCTTGCCGCTCTTTTCAAACTAGTTTCGGTCCCTAACTTATTTCCCTTTTTATAAACTTCTACATCTAAAAAAGGGATACTAAACCTGCTAAAGTTACTGGACAATTGAAAAATTCCAAACTATCACCCAAACTTGAAATAAATATGTACAATTGATTCTCATTACCTGCCCATATTATAAATAAATCATTAATAAAATGCACATACATTTAGCTAAAGAAAAATGTATTTTTTATATAAATATTGATATTCCCAATGAGCTATAACAAGATTGGTGAAATTGAATGGTATTGTGGCTCTCATGGGGACTTCATTCAATTTCTGGTAAAAAAATATTTATTTATAAACAAAATAAATGGAAGTCAATACAGAATCCATACTTTCACTCAGAAAGCTAATATTTCCCATATTATACTCAGGATAATTAATTAATTCAGTGCATACTCATTCTACTCCCATATCATGGGATATCACAGTATATAAAGACTTAACATCCAACGTAACTAAAAAATCCTTTTCAGGTATTTCAACATGTTCCAATTTGACTTTAAAATGAAAAGAGATTTTTGAATATGAAGATAACTTGAACAACATTTCTTTTAATGTCAAATCGAAAATGTTTGATAAAGGTTCCAGCTTCAGGGCTTTTACTGAAACTATGGGCCTCAATGGGGAGTTAATACCATCTTTATGAATTTTTGGGATACCAAACATATTCCCAACAGCTGGATGTTCAACCATAAATAGTCATACATTTTATGTGATATTCTTTCTTCCATTAAATTCTCGTATAACCAACTATCAATTTGTCTGTGTTTCTTAAAAATCTCTCTTTCTTGTAGAACACTGCATTAATAAGCATTTCAAACATCTCATTCTCATTCAGTTCAGTGTCCATAATCACTGTTGCTCCCCTTTTTTCTTGTTTTTTTATTTTTTCTTATTTTTTTCCTTTTTAATACTGTTGCTCCCCCTTTGTCCTCTTTCATTATCTTAATAGTACTGTCTTCATACATATTAATTAATGCTTTTCTCTCTTCTTTAAGTTGTAAAATCTTCTTTTAAATAGTTTATGCAAAATAGATCTGTTTTTTCATATAATTTTATATGCACGAATAACTGAATGAAGTGTGTGTTGGGGTATTAAATAAACTTGATTTACACAAAACATTATTTTCTTATTTGGTGGGGGCATCCTTAAACAACACCCTCAAATTCAATTTTCTTGTGAAATACTTTAACAAATTAATGGTGGAAAATAAATCAGCTCTTATACTCAGTATAAAGATAAAACCTTTTACACTGATCTTACTCAAATTAAGTATTTTAAAATTAAAATGTATCTTTACCTTTTGGTGTTGTTGTTCTGGTACCCTTGTTTCAGCTGTACTCCTTTCTTTTCACTACTGTACAAATGTTTCTGTTTCTTGTTCCCCTGTATTGGGCTACTTCCACCTAACTGTAAGAATCATCGCTCAGATTTCTTTGAAATACTTTCACCATTTGTTGGCACATTTTCCCCATCTGTGAATTTCAATAGTTTACCTTCTGTGGGTTCACATTTCTGCTCTGTACATTCTACTGTAAAAAAATCTGTCCTTATATTCTGACTCTTCTCCACTTATCTTGGTGACTTCCATGGCTTTCTAGACTGTAAGGGTACACTGGCTCTAAAAATTCTTCCTTCACAATGTCATGACTTGTTTTGTTACCACTGGCTACCATTTCTTGTACATTACTGTTCCTGACTACATTTAAAGAGCCAGAATTCTGCTCATTTAATTCCATCTTGTTGCAATCCTCAGCATAGGTTCATAAGTTCATATATTCATAGATTAGTATGAAGCTAACTGCCCTTGCAAGCCATTTTAAGCCTAGCCAATTATCCCTTGTGAGACTCAAACCCTGCACCTTGTGTTTGCAAGGCAAACACCTTAACCATTAGGCCACCCTCCCAACCATCTCTAATTAAGTTCATGTTTCCATTTGTGCAAAATCCAATATTCATTACGATATTTTAGAAATAATATCATTAAACTTCTACTTCATATCAGATGGTGCTACAATTAGAGTCATTTTTTCATAGTTGATATACATCTGCATGAGCAGAAGTTTTTGTTCATGCTCATTGTGTTGAATTAATAGTTTAGCTAATTATTACCCTGCTTGATGGTTAATATCATTCCATTCATTAGTAAATTCTCCTGATACAAAAACACATATTTTTTTTATCAAAATGTAAGCCTATTGGACATGATCAGCACCCAAAGAAGCTTTAAAAAAGATAATTTCCTACTGTTTATTTTAGTGCAAACTTTTCTACCTCTGTGAACCCCTTTTTATCTAACAGGATTCTTATGCAACCACCATTTCCTCCAACCAAGGAAAGATTGTCATTTTTTTATGGCAACAAATCTAGAAAGAAGTTAAATTACACAATTTCTCTATGTTACACACTGTCCATATTTGGTTTTCTTCTTTGATATTACTAACTGAAGTTCCCTCATAAACTTCAACTGAAATCACTTTACTATTCACATTATCAACTCTTTTTTTCATTTGTTTTGAAAGAACTGAAAACAGGATGGATACTAAAGTCCAGGATACCATCCTCATGTTCTTTCTGTTCAAATGTTAATAGAATATTCACCACAGACATTAAAAACAATCCAAAAATAAAAACAGGATGAAAATCATGGGTGTATGGAAATACAAAAAGCACTCAAAAACCACCACCAAATGTACCACTGAAGCAGTGAAAACAAGGACAAAATCCAGTATAATAAGTTAGTTCAACAAATAAGCACTTTTGTCTCAAACATTACTAGGTAAACAGGCTTCATCAAACTTAATTACTAAATGCATGTTACTTTTAAGTATTACCAAAATTAATAATCATTGGTCCATAAATTTAACATGTAATCACAAAACAATCAGCATCCTTCTTTTTAAAAACACTTAAAATTCACAGATGCATTCAAAAGGAATTTTTTAGAGCCAACATTCCCCTTGTAGTCTGGAAAACCAAAGATGTCACTAACATTAGCAGAGGAAAATAAGAATATAAGGGCAGATTTATTGCTGGAGGATGTACAAAGTAGAAATGTAAATGTGCAGAAGGGAAACTATTTAAATCTGCAGATGGGGAAAATTTACCAATAAACAGTGAAAGCATTTCAAAGAAATCTGAGCAACAATTTTTATAGTTTGTCAAAAGTGGTCCAGTATGAGGAGATAAGAAACAAGAAACAAGAAAGGAGTACTATTGAAACAAGGCTACAGAACGACAACAACAACAGCAAAAGGTAAAGATGCCTTTTAATTTTAAAATATTCAGTTTGAGTATAAAAATATTGACCAGTGACCACTGTTGAGATTAGTGCACTTTAAGGAGGTTTTACCTTTTTACTGAGTAGAAGAGCTGATTTATTTTCCACCATTAATGAGTTAGACTATTTCACTGTATTCTGTCACCTACAGGCTGTTGAGAGGAGATCTATGCCTGGCAGACAAGGCATTGTCAGACTCCACTCTGATGGACCTCCTGCATATCTGCAAAACAAACAGCACCAGAACTACAGGCTCTAAAGACTTAAACCTTGCCTGTTATATAAATAGGACCTGCTGGAGAGACAGGAATGTATACCACAGACCCGTCTTTGGAACAGGCTCCCCATCCATGTGAAGCAGAGTTTCTCCCTAACTAAATTCAAGTGTAACTTTGGACAATTGGATGGGGAACAGGACATTCATTCCTGGTTTGGCACCCATGTCTCTAATGGACACAAACAGCCTATAAATGTTTCGTCTCCCAGGCCTCTGCTTATAAATGTTTCATCTCCCAAGCCCCTGCTTACACTTATCAAGGATATCAGAACTTGTCAGAGATTTGAGATGCATGGCTATTTTTAAAAAAAGGCCCTTGTGATCATTAGCCTAGTAAATACCTATGAAGTGAGGAACCTATAAGAAAATTAAATTTGAGGGTGATGTTTAAGGATGCCCCCACCAAAGAAGAAAGAAATATTTTTGTGTAAATCAAGTTCATTTAAATCCCCTTCATCCAGTTATTCATGCATATGAAAAGTTTCTTGTTGCATATTAAAAGTTATGTGAAAAAGAAATGTGATGTATCTTGATTAAACTAGTTAAACTACGGTGTTATAAGTTAAAAAAGAAGAAATAAATGTGTTAATATGTCTGAAGACAGTAGCATTAGGGTAATGAAAACAGCCATAGGGGGAGCAGCAGTGATTATGGACACTGAATTGTATAAGATTAAGATGTTTTAAATGCTTAGCAATGTTGCATTCTATAAGAAAATGCATAGAAGAGATATTTTTAAGAAGGACAGACAAATTAACAGCTGGCTATATGAGAATTTAATAGAAGGAAGAATAAATGTATGAATAGTTTATACAAAAAATTCATAGAGACAGTATTAACCCCTCATTAAGGCCCATAATTTCAATGAAAGCATCAAAGCTAGAACCTTTATTGATTTTTTTGGATTTGGCATTAAAAGAAATGATGTTTAATTTACCTACATTTATAAAACACTTTTTTCATTTTAAAGACAAATTGCAACCTGATGAAATAAATTAATTTTTTTGTTACTTTGAATGTTAAGTCTTTATACACTGTAATACCCCATGATGTGGGAGTAGAATGGATGTGTAATGAATGAATTAATAATCCTGAGAATACTACTGAAAATATTAGATATCTGAGTGAAAGTATTAGTTTCGTACTTACCTCTAATTGTTTGTTTTTAAACTAATTTTAACAGCAAATGAAGGGAGTCACCAAGAGAGCCCTGATAGCACCTAATTTTGCCAATCTTGTTATGGTTCATTGGGAAAAATCAATATTTATATTAAAACAAGATTTTTATTTAGTTAAAATATATGTGCACTTTGTTGATTCATTTTTAATGTAGACAGGTAATGAAAGTCAATTGCATAAATTTATTTAAAGTTTGAGTGAAGGGGTAGAATTTTTGGAATTTTCCAGTAATTTTAGCTAGTTTAATACCCCTTTTTAGATGCATAAGTTTACAAAAGTGGAAATAAGTTAGAGACCAAAATTAGTTATAAAAATGTGGTGAGACACTCTTTGTTATGTTATCATAGTATGTACCTATTCATCAGAAAAAGGTCATTGGTAAAACAATGTTTAATAGAGTTGAGAATTTAACTAGTAATATTGCTAAAAGAAAGGAGTTTGAACAGGGTTTAGTAAATAGGATGATAGCTAGAAACTATCCCTATGATAGGTGCAGTAATATATTAAATGAAGTGTGTAATGGTAAACAGGATAGCCACTTGGCAGTGCCAAACCTTGGCTCTAGATTATTGTCACCGTTGAAGTGACATCTCAACCCAATGTGCAAAAATGGGAAAAGGGGTTGTGGATGGATGGATGGATGGATGGATGGAGTGAAATTGTAATAGGAATATTAATAAAGATTGGAAAATGGCCACAACTTTGACTTACAAACTGGATTCCAAAAGTATTAAAGATGTTACGATTAATAATTGGAGAATCTTTAAAACAAGGTTTTGGGGGACCAATCACTATTTTATTAATAGAAGAGCCCAGAATATAAAAAATACTTTAGAAATTTGTGGCAAAGCTAGAAGCAGGACAAATGAAAAAGTGCAGGAATATTTACTTAAAAAAAATTGGATCTTTTAAATGTTTAATTTTTCTAACTATAGCTTTAAAGTCATATTCTCCACTGGGAACTTTCACATATAAATCAGACTATGTGGTATATATTCCCACTTGTATATCATATAAAAGTTTTTATGTAGGTACAACAGTCAGGATACTAGGTGAAAGAATTTTAGAACGTAATAGGGTAATTAAAAGTAAAGATGACGTTAATGCCCCTTATGAACACAGTACAAAGTGTGTTAGTTTTAAGAAATTTGTATTTAATGTTTTAGATTATGCAAACAAGATGGAAACAGGCAGTAGCAGGGATGATTTTTAGAATATATAAAGTACAAGTAACAAATGTTAACAAATACAATAACAGAATTTAATTTGAATGCATCTATAAATTTTAAGTGTTTTTTTTAAAGAAGGAGGATGTTTGCTTTGTGATCACGATTAATTTATGGAGCAATGAAAATTAATTTTGGTAACTATTTAAAGTTAACATGTATTTAACAATGAAATCTGATGAAGCCTCTTGTTCTTGTGATTTTTTTTTTTTTTTTGAGACCAAAGCAATTATTTGAATTTTGTCCTTGTTTTCAGTGCTTCGGTGATACATTTGGTGGTATTTTTTCAGAGTGATACCTTAAAATGCCTTGTGATTGTCGTTGGCTTGGTTAACTATTTTAGCCTCAAACTTGGCTTTGGTGGAGTTTATTGTGTTCATGAGTTGTCTGTTTATTTCACTGACAAGGATTCTAATATTCTGGGAATAAATCTTACTTTTTTGGTCAAAATTCTTTAACTTTGATTATAAAGCTTGTTGATATTATGGTTCCAACATGTGGGCTTGTTTCTATAGGTTGCCCTGCACTTATTCCTATAGGGTACAGCTGCATCTGTGTAGCTGTTTATTTGCTGGTATAGTGTGGTGGTGTACATTTCTGTGTATTCAGTTGCGTTAACTGAGTTTCATGAGGATTTGAAGTTTGCCAATGTATCACTTAGGAGTAGGCAGTTTGTATTAAAGAAATTTCTAAAGGTACCTTGGGTGGAAGGGATCTCTGGTTTTAGTTTTATTTTGAATGCGACTGGTTTATGGTCAGACCTAACATGTGATGACTATGTAAAAGGGATGGTGCAAGATACTGTCATGTTAGTAAGGACAAGTTTCAAGATGTTATTTCCCCTAGGGGGTACCTTGGCTAATTGTTTCAAGGAAGTTCTAATGACAAAGTCCAGAAAGTTCTGTGTTCATCCTCTAGTGGCAGTATAGGTTTCCCAGTCAATAGTTGGATAGTTTAGACCACCTAGGAAAATGGTATTGGGTTTAATACTGAGTAATTCTAGTTCCTGTAGATGGGCATTGTGGCTTTCTTGTGTCATAGAGGGAATTCTATAGCTAATTAATATATGGTACATGATGTTTATGATGGCCATTCAGAAATGAGGAAGCTTGTAGTGTCTCATGCTGCCTTACAAGCCTTGATGTGAATCTCTTCTGGATACACGTTGAGACACCTCTACTTTTTTCCCCTCCTGCACAGTAGGTGGTCTAAACATGTGGAAGGCATTTTACCCTGCACAGTCAGAATATTCTCTGCTATTTTAAACCATGTCTCAGTCACTACACAGACGTCAATGCCCTCCAGAATGATTGAGAAGGTCTTGTAGGTAGTGAAGTTTCTTGTTTAGGCGTCCAGCACTGATCAGTTACATGTATCACTTAGGAGTAGTTATTTGTCTTAAAGACAGCTTCATATTTTCCTTTGCTTAATAATACTCTATGATTTTATCATTTATAATGATGATAGTGTAAGTATTCATAATAAATCAAAGCTACGACATTTATGAAATGTTTTATGGTTCCTATTAATGGTTGATTTTAAGTTTAACTTATGAAAAGAATAGATGTATTGGTGCTTTAGTATTACATGACTGTTTTAAACATATAAATTATGTGACTGTTTCATTTATTTTGTTCTGAAGAATCAGATGAAAACACTTATGCAGAAATAAATATTTTTATGTATACACTGAGTCGGGTTCTTGTTTGACATTATTACGACTTTATCAAGAAAATATTGTAGCAATATACAGGCAGTACTGTGATTATTTCATATTACTAGATGTGATCATTCTTTTATTTTATTTTATTTTATTTCAACACGTGGATTAGCTAAACTGCAAGGAAAGCACAAAGTAAGAAAACTAAAATAGGGTGAGAAGGAAATATACTGGCAATACTTAGTAGCAAGACTGAAAGGAACTCTTGTCAGCTACCAACAACAATATGTCAATGTAAATAATAATGATAAAGATAAAATACAGTTCCTTATGTTAAACAACCATGGGACATTTGGGTTAAATCACTAAAGGATTTTTTTTTTTTTTGCAGAGGACAAATCCTTTGAATCTCCCATGTGAGAAGGCCCGTTACTAACATATATTAACTCCGTAGTCACAAAACTTCTGGGAAAGAGAAAGGCCCCTTTAACTGTAAAACATGGCTCACATGACTACAACCTCACAGCAGTCAAAACAATGTTAAACATTCTGAGAGTTGCAGCTTCTGAGAATCTGTCTCGGCACTATGTTTATAGGGATCTAAATTAAAATAGATACAGATCTCCAAATAAATCATGGGGAAAAACAACACCAGAGTAAGTACACCTGTCTGCAATTTATATACATATATTAAATATGCGATAACATGAACATAAAGAAGGGGAAACAGCTGGTATTATGCAACACTGACTTTCCCTCTGCCTTTACTTTGTGCTTATATGATCTTCTAGATAGGTTCATAGGTTCATAGGTTCATACTAGGCTATCTGCCCTAGGGCATTTATAAGCCTAGCCAGAGTATGTTTGGCTTTCGCCACCCATTTTAAATTAATTTTGCTATGCCCTTTTTCGAGGTTAGTATACTGTGCCTCTGTCTAACAGTGACACAGAAGTGATACCCGGGGTAAACCTACGATCTCCCATCCACTCATCAAGATTCCTCTTGAAAAGAGTCAATGAGGGACTCTGCCTAACCTGGACTGGGATTTTATTCCAGAGTGAAGGAGCCTCTGGGTTATGAATCTGTCCCTCCAGCATGTCCTATTTATTTCAGTGCTGAGGTTCAAGTCTCTCGTGTGGCTCGATGGGATTTGGATTTTTGAGGTGCAGCATGTCCCTTAATTCCGGGTTGGACATGACCTTATCGTCAGGCACAGGTCACCTCTGAGCAGGCGGTATGCCACTGAGTAGAGCTGGAGTTTCTTTAACTGGGCAGCATATGGCATCTGTTTGAGCCCTTTGATCCTCTTGGTGAGGTACTTTTGGGGTCTTTCCAGTTGCTGCAGGTGTTTGGTAAGGTACATCCCAAAAGGGGCATTGTACTCAATTATGGGCCTGATGAGGGATGAGTAAAGAGGCACGATGACCTCCCTAATCTAGATGTGAATCCCTTCATGATTAGGTGGGCTATATAAAATGTTTTTCTAACCACTTTGGCCACGTGGTTGTCAAATGAGAGATTGCTATCAACTTGGGTCCCCAGGTCCCTAATTACTTATTCTGTACTTAATGGATTACCACCTATGTGGTAATTTGTGGGCACTTTGTTTTTGCCAAAGGGGATGACTATACACTTTTTGGCGTTTAGCTTGAGGCCATGGCTCTGGCACCAGTTGTCTGTTTCTACGAGGCCCTTTTGGAGGATGCTTGTGTCGGCTGGAGAGTCGATTATGGCGATGCCACTCCAGTTAGCCAGTAACAATATATAAATGTACAGACTGCAGAACACTTGGCCATCAGTAATACTTATTGAAAGACAGCTTTAATGAGCAGGACTCCATTCTGTGATATGGTGAACTCTTCACAATTATGCATCCACAATTATGAGTCACATCTGACTCCTATACTGACCATGTGAACAACTGCCACTATCCATGGAGTTTACTAGGCAAGGGGGAAACGGAAATAGATTGCCAGACATTTCATCCACATCACATATGCAAGCTTGCACACCTACAGACAATTTACAAGTCACCAATTCACTTACCGAATGTGGGAGGAAAGAAGAGCCCACAAAGAAAATTGACAAGAACACTGGAGAGACATGCAAACTCTGCACAGAATTCACCATGGCCAAGAAATGAACTGAAAAAAAAAACTTCTGCTATGAGACAACAGTGTTTCTCACAGTGCCACGGTGTCACTCCCTCACATCCATACTCAACATATATTCCCAGGCTCCAAACAGTTTTGCATGATTTTTGCTCCTCTGATTGCTGACTATCAAGCCACCCCTCATATGCTGTCCAAGGGGGTTCATCCCCCGGCAGCCACGAGAGTGTGTTGTGCTCTCACTGGCATCCCAAAACTGAAAGCATCTTTCATTTTTATGGTAACTCCATCCATGGTCATGATGTTAGCCTCTTTTTTTCACTGCAAAGGTCACCTATTCCTCTCTGTCCATGCATACATGTATCATGCTCCATTACATGTGCCAACAAGGGCCTCTGTCACTGACTTGCCTTCATTATTCACAGAAATAGCTCTCCACATCATGACAGACCTTGATCTCCAGCAGAAGTCATGTCATTAGCACACTGGCACAAGGTATAGCTATCCTTTCTTCCAACATAGGCATGCCCATCCTCTGTACTACTGTTGTCAAGCTTCCCAGCCACTAGTTAAATGGGTCATCTGGGCTGTAGTCTTGGCTTTAGCCTTGTATGTTACTGTTGCAAGCAGGTTCTACCCATTTTAATCTCATGATGATCAGTTGCAGTACACTCAGCTGCTAGTCAAATGTAAACAAGTCAGTAAAGAACATTACCCTTTTTGAAACCGAATATCCTTTGAAATGCTTAGTTCTCCTCCAAACTGGCTTCTCTAAATGTTATTGACTTGCATTCCTGGCAGGTTATTGGTTTCATATATAGTAGCATAACTGTATTGGAATAAACACATTTCTTGTAGAGGTAGCCTTTACATTATGCTACTTTACAGTTGTATTACATTACATTTGCTTAATGGCAGAAGGAAAAAAATAGGCAAGATATACTTGTGGCATAGGAGGGTAAAACCTTAACTATCACCCAACCATCCCAGGTTCCATTAGTTGTTTAGGTATTTGACATCATGACAGGGTGGATGAATGCATTCATCTTGGAGGGAGGCGGTGGATCCCAGATAGCTCATGCTACTGCCATCAACCTGACCACTGCCAGAGGGCAGAGATGGAGTTAAATCTGGGTGACCATTTCAGAGGAGAAGCAGGTGTGGCCACCCAAACCACTAATGTAAGTTTTTTTGGCCATGCAAAGGATCTTACACAATTGATGGCGAGACATAGGCTGTCCTTTATGGTGACATAGCTGCCCACATCCTCACCCAAGGTGAGAGGTAAGGACCATAGACAAAAATAGCTCTCATTGCTGTGGAAAACCAACAAAAGCACCACAATTACCTGACGTTGGCCTGGAGGACAGTCCCTTCAAACAGATGTCTCCCATGTGAACTGCAAGGGGACTCCCCACATCCCTGTGAAATATGTGGGCTTGAGTTTATTTGGGGGTAGGCGGAGGAGCTAAACACGTATATGAAAAAATAAAGAAGAAAACAGTAAGGCTATCTAGCCTGTCATTTTAAGTGCATTCAGCTTTCTACCTTCTGTACCTTTCTTCTTGTTACCCTTTTTAGTTTTGCAGTTGACTGGAGATGCTTTTAAACACATTTATTAAATTATTACTTAAGACATAGCACACAGACATTAACAGAAAATAAAACAAACTACATTAACATTATTTTCCAATTGCATACATTATACATTAGGTATGTTTTCTTACTTTATAACAACTGACATTCAATCCAACATTAAATAAATTGCACAATTCCTGCCTTCCTTTAAACCTTACTCCTCTTCCTGAACATTATTATGTGTGTAATTTTCCCGCAAATTCCATTTATTTCTATGTAATTTGTTTGTTTCACTTTCTAAAGATCCCTCTTCCAGTTGTTTGAATGGAAAATGTTAAAACAGATTTTTATGGAAAGCATACAGTATTTAAACGAACCCTTATTGAGATAGCTTAATAAATGTGCTTGAAGTTAATGTCATTTGAATAAGATCTCCAAAAGAACATGTCTCTTCCCATTAAATTCCACAGCTTGATATTCTTTCAAACAAAGTTTAAAGCAGTTTAATGGACATGTAATCTATTTCAGTACCTTCCCACTACAAAATTAAAAAAATATATTATCTGTTATACAAAAGGTCACATGGGATATAAAGACACAAGGAATTTCAGTGAAAGAGAACACTTAGACTTAAACATTTTCTGAAACACACAGTAACATAAATACTCCAAGGTGATGACAATCTTCAATACTCTTATAGTTTACCACAGAGAAGTAAGGCTGTGTGATTCTAATGAGACTTATACCATAGTTCATGGTTTGATTCTCTCATTCTCCATTTGATTACTGCATAGCCATAAGAAAAGTAATTTAACCCTACAGTGCCCCGAGGTTGCCACTGAAATAGGCTTGTGTCTAACAGGCTTATTGCTTCAACAAATGAATAGAATAAATCAACATACTAATTTCCTACACTGTCTCTTTGCCAACAATACTGCGGTGGTGGTGCTGCTGTAGCGTTGTCGCCTCACAGTTAGATGTTGCACGTTTGATTCTCAGTTAGAGCGTCTTCTGTGTGTTGACATGCGTGAATGGGCGTTCCTTCGCTGAAGGTTGTGCGTTAGGCCCGGCAAGCCAGCACGTAAAAATCTACTGCCAATCATTTCATTGTGACCCCTAACCGGGAAAAGCCGAAAGACAGTTTTCTCTTTGCCAACAAATGTAAGAAAAACACAGTAAGGTGGTTTATGCACATTATACTACAAATATGAAAGTTTGGACCTGAAAGACATATAACCATTATTACATGTATATTTCTACACAAGTTATCTGACTTCCTGGGGCTACTAGGTCACCCATTAAAATATGCTTGCAGGTATTGCAGGGACTATTTGGTTATCAAATGAAGTAACAAAATAATACTTTGTGATGTAAGAAGACAGATTAGGAATCAGTATAACTCTCTGTTTATAGCACAGAAAGTGAATATAATATCTCACCCACATTTACTGATATTAAACAAAAGATTTCTAACTGAAACCTATTGAGATTACTATTTTCCTAGCTTGCCAGTAAAACCCAATTTGAATGAGTCATACAATGTTAATATGAGCAAATGTTATCAACTATCATAAAATACAGCTGGACAAAGTCCAGCACTGAAATTTCAAATACACTCAGTAAAACAATGGTTCATGGTAGATTTGTCACATATTTTATGGAATGTCTGTTAGAGCAGTGAAAAAACACTACCTTGTAGCTGAGCCCAGCTTATTTTCCATTCTGCTGTGCGGAGTTTACAAATTGGTAGGACTGAATGAGCACTTCTAATGTTAGAGTACTAGAGCTGTGGTGTATTGTAATCTGTGTGAATATGATGAAAAAGTGATCCCACTAGCTGAGGGTATATGCAGGCTCTAAGGATGACTAGGGTGTGGTTAAGGAACTGATAAAGAGGCAGTGTCCCTAATATCTGATTTCTCTGGTTCAATCATTTAATGAATTAAAACATAATTGCTTATAAAGTAAACCTTTAGTTAAACTTAAATGTCCTAGCTGTATTTTTTCCAAATGCTCTACTAAGTGTTGACATGTTATAAACTGAATACAAACTGCAATATCAGCAACACAGAGTTGTACATATGCACATTTCTTATTTTACTGCACAAGGGCATTCCTTCTATGCATCATTATCCTGTAAGTTGTGTGTATGCTAGATGTTACTAGAACATGCAATGCATGATTTAGTAAAATACAGCAGCACAGTAGGACAGTACAGTCTTGTGAGTACTGAAAGGATATGGTAGCAAAGACAGGCCTGCATACCATGAGCAAGAATTATTCCTATCTGTGTATATCTCTATGTCACCAGAACATACCGTGATACTGAAAGAAGAGTGTATAACTGCAACATCGTAGTACTCAACACGTGCACCACCCCAGGTGCTTTGTGCAGATTAGTAGCAAAGACACTTCTGAAATACCAGGACTAGATAATCCTGTCTTTTTCTGCTATTTAGATATTTCCAAGATGTGTTGTGTATGATGTTTTATATTTTTTAAATAATTGTTAAGGATTTTACCC
Source organism: Protopterus annectens (assembly GCF_019279795.1). NCBI lineage: Eukaryota > Metazoa > Chordata > Ceratodontiformes > Protopteridae > Protopterus > Protopterus annectens. The sequence continues at coordinate 860,819,628 of NC_056744.1, forward strand.
TTCCAGGCTTTTTTGCAGTTACTTCCTATTGCGTCTCTAGATGTCAAGTATTGCTTGTTCATACTTGCATTAATAATTCCAAAACCATGCTACATGCAAGCTATCAGAATATTTTATCTTGAAGCATACATGATGGCAAACACAATTGTATTGATATTTGAGCTCTATCAATGAGTATGTGTTAGAAGTGTAAGGTAATAACTTCATTTTTTAAAGGCTCAAGCCACACCCACTGGGAGTTAAAGGTAGACACTCAAAAGAGCTGTACTGGACAGAATAAGTTAAACTCTCATATCCTCAAATAATCCTTTTGTTCTTCAGGTCATACTGACCTTTAGCATGCTAGATTGCTCCCTGCAGGAGGGTACCCATTCCAGGGCAACATTTGCATTATCAGTACCTAAGCTCGTGTGCTTGTGGTAGGGTCTGGGGCAATAGAAGGTGTTATAGAGTAGGGGGAGGCATTTGAGGAAGGTCATCATTGTGTAGAGGAAAGTGTTCGCTTCATGATTTTATTACATTCTCCTCTTGTGATGTTAGCCAGCATGTCCAAGCAGAAAACTCAATGTAAGACAGTATGATTGTCTCTAAGAAAACCTGCTTGGAGGATTTGAAGGATTTGTCTGTGTAGTTTATTCCTGCAATGGGGTGCACTGGGAAACTGTAAAGTGTTTATGGCATACATGAGGATGGGAAAATTGGAGAACTTACAAGTGAGAAAGGCTAAGGTCCGTAAAAAGGATGAAGGGAAAAAATGAAGCTGCATATTACACAGTTTATGAGACGTGGATTTCATGTTTTGCTTTTTACCTCTCTCCTGTTATAGTTTATTTGAAAACTAGAAGAAAAGCATATTGGCTCATACTTGACCCATACAAACCCTAAAGTCCTGTTAAAGGTCGACATCACTATAAAATTATGTGAAGGCACACAGCATAGTATTGGAGATGCAAGTGTCAAATAGTCTGGAAAAACTGTCATTCTGACACAACATCAATAAGACCATCAAGGATGCCTTGCCAATGGAAACTACACTGATTTCCTACTAGTCATTTACTAATTACCATTCACCAAGTGAACACACGTACAGAAGACCACGGTCACATGGATGTACATACATAATAAGACAGCAAACTAAAAAAAGCTAACTGAAAAAATGTGTTACAAGGAAGCCAAAATAAGCATTTTTTTGTTAGGGGCTTGTCGCCCTGTACTCCATATTCTCTGTTACTTACATGTCCTAACTACAAGATTACAAACACATGAATAAATGGGAGAAGTCAGTACTGTGCTATATTGACTGCTCCCTGTAGTCCATGCTTGCATAATCTGCAATAAAGCAATGCCTTTGGTGGCAACAAAAGAGTTCACACACTTCTTTACCAGCAGGACTTGGTGAAAGGTACCTTCAGTCATTTGGATTTGATTTGTGAGGATGTGGTGATTGCTCCTATGATAAGGTGCTCTGGTAATTACAGCATGGCATGATGTCACAAAAATATGCACATTACACAGGAAATTGGTGAGTTATCTGGATTATTGTGTTCATTTCTGTTGGTGGTATTGGGAGGGAGATAGAAAATTATTAAAATTGCTCAGCCCAGGGCTGACAAGACAGGAAGTGAAATGAGAAATGAGGGCCGTGAGAAAAGATTCAAAGCAATGTGACTGTTCACACTGGAGGAGTATGGAAAAAGGTTGTACATTATGGAAATACCACATCAGAGGGCAAGTATCTGGCTTACAATGAAAAATGGAGGACAGGGATGAAGGCAGATGGGGACAAAGAAATCTGGTCATATTTACCACTGAGATGATGGTGTGATCCTGGAATGTATTTCTGTTCAGAGTAATGTAGTGCAGATCTGTTGAGGGGGTTTGAGCAATCATGGAATATGTGGAAAACAGAACAGGTAAAATAGATTTGGACGTGGTTAGCTTGACAAGATTTAATGGAATCTAAGCATCAATTCTTTTAGCATGTATCTACATATCTATGTTCAAATGTTTTAAGCACTATGAACATTTAAAAAAAGTTTTGAAATAATAGTCTAGTCTTCCTGTCACACTTTATGAAGAGTTAAACACTGTGACTTCAGTGTATGTGTAACAGCAAAGCACATATTTATGATAGGTGAATGAATGGATGGATGTATGGATGGATGGATGGAGTTTAATATCTTACTGTCCACATCAACTACTGGATACTGTATTGCACAATGTTCCACTGCCACAGACATGCTATGCTCCCAGAAAACACTTTTATCACACCAATTGTCAAATATTCTCTTACTGTGTACACACAAGTCACTTACAGCATTCTTATAGTCTATCACAAAACTTGCTTTTGCATCAGATAAGCAAATGTAAGTATGTTGCACATTCATTGCACATTCATTTGTACTGTATAATCTTTCATATATATATATATATATATATATATATATATATATATATATATGTATATATGTATGTATATATATATATATATATATATATGTGTGTGTGTGTGTGTGTGTGCGTGTGTATGTATGTATATATATATATATATATATATATATATATATATATATATGGTTCCCTATCAGAAGCCTGAAACACTATAAGCTTGAAAATCAAAATCCTTAAACCAAAAGCCTGAAAACTCAAAATCCTGAAAACTCAAAATCCTGAAAACCCAAAATCCTGAAACTCAAAATCCTGAAAACACAAATAATGCTAATATGCCAATACAAAGACACTAATATCTACCAACTGACCTTGACCCTAACCCTAAGGTCCGTCACTATCGCACACTCACCTGACCCGCGCCCTAACCCTAACTCACTTAAACTGCCCCTAACCCTAATTTCTGTCACTATTGCATACATGCCTAACCTGTGCCCTAACCCTAACATAAAGCCAACCGCACACTTACCTGAACCCAACGCATGACCTAACACCACAGGGGTAACAATAGCAAAGCCACAATGACGTCAGTATGTCTATTTTGTGTTTTCAGGATTTTGAGTTTCAGGATTTTGGGTTTTCAGGATTTTGAGTTTTCAGGCTTTTGGTTTCAGGATTTTGATTTTCAAGCTTATAGTGTTTCAGGCTTCTGATAGGGAACCATATATATATATATATATATATATATATATACATATATATATATATATATATATATATATATGTATATGGTTCCCATTCAGAAGCCTGAAACATCATAAGCCTGAAAATCAAAATCCTGAAACCAAAAGCCTGAAAATTCAGAATCCTGAAAACTCAAAATCCTGAAAGCCCAAAATCCTGAAAGCCCAAAATCCTGAAACTCAAAATCCTGAAAACACAAATAATGCTTATATGTCACTATAAAGACACTAATATCTACCAACTGACCCTGACCCTAACCCTAACCCTAAGGTCCGTCACTATCGCACACTCACCTGACCCGCGCCCTAACCCTAACTCACTTAAACCGCCACTAACCCCAATATTTGTCACTATTGCATACATGCCTAACCTGCCTAACCCTAACTCACTTAAACCGCCCCTAACCCTAACATAAAACCAACCGCACACTTACCTGACCCCAACGCATGACCTAACACCACAGGGCAAACAATAGCAAAGCCACAATGACATCAGTATGTCTATTTTGTGTTTTCAGGATTTTGAGTTTCAGGATTTTGGGCTTTCAGGATTTTGGGCTTTCAGGATTTTGAGTTTTCAGGATTCTGAATTTTCAGGCTTTTGGTTTCAGGATTTTGATTTTCAGGCTTATGATGTTTCAGGCTTCTGAATGGGAACTATATATATATATATATATATATATATATATATATATATATATATATATATGTATATATATATATATATATAGATCATTAATTAATTCAGTGCATACTCATTCTACTCCCATATCATGGGATATCACAGTATATAAAGACTTAACATCCAATGTAACTAAAAAATCTTTTTCAGATATTTCAACATGTTCCAATTTGACTTTAAAATGAAAAGAGATTTTTGTAAATGAAGATAACTTGAACAACATTTCTTTTAATGTCAAATCCAAAATGTTTGATAAAGGTTCCAGCTTCAGGGCTTTCACTGAAACTATGGACCTCAATGGGGAGTTAATACCATCTTTATGAATTTTTGGGATACCAAAAATATTCCCAACAGCTGGATGTTCAACCGTAAATAGTCATACATTTTATGTGATATTCTTTCTTCCATAAAATTCTCGTATAACCAACTATCAATTTGTCTGTGTTTCTTAAAAATATCTCTTTCTTGTAGAACACTGCATTAATAAGCATTTCAAACATCTCATTCTCATTCAGTTCAATGTCCATAATCACTGTTGCTCCCCTTTTTTCTTGTTTTTTTATTTTTTCTTATTTTTTCCTTTTTAATACTGTTGCTCCCCCTTTGTCCCCTTTCATTATCTTAATAGTACTGTATTCAGACATATTAATTAATGCTTTTTTCTCTTCTTTAAGTTGTAAAATCTTCTTTTAAATGGTTTATGCAAAATAGATCTATTTTTTCATATAACTTTATATGCACGAATAACTGAATGAAGTGTGTGTGTTGGGGTATTAAATAAACTTGATTTACACAAAACATTATTTTCTTATTTGGTGGGTGCAGCCTTAAACATCACCCTCAAATTCAATTTTTTGCGAAATAATTTAACAAATTAATGGTGGAAAATAAATCAGCGCTTATACTCAGTATAAAGATAAAACCTTTTTGAAGTACACTGATCTTACTCAAATTAAGTATTTTAAAATTAAAAGGTATCTTTACCTTTTGGTGTTGTTGTTCTGGTACCCTTGTTTCAGCTGTACTCCTTTCTTTTCACTGCTGTACAAATGTTTCTGTTTCTTGTTCTCCCTGTATTGGGCCACTTCCACCTAACTGTAAGAATCATCGCTCGGATTTCTTTGAAATACTTTCACAGTTTGTTGGCACATTTTCCCCATCTGTGAATTTCAATAGTTTACCTTCTGTGGGTTCACATTTCTGCTCTCTACATTCTACTGTAAAAAAATCTGTCCTTATATTCTGACTCTTCTCCACTTATCTTGGTGACTTCCATGGCTTTCTAGACTGTAAGGGAACACTGGCTCTAAAAATTCTTCCTTCACAACATCATGACTTGTTTTGTTACCACTGGCTACCATTTCCTGTACATTACTGTTCCTGACTACATTTAAAGAGCCAGAATTCTGCTCATTTAATTCCATCTTTTTGCAATCCTCAGCATAGGTTCATAGGTTCATATATTCATAGATTAGTACAAAGCTAACTACCCTTGCAAGCCATTTTAAGCCTAGCCAATTATCCCTTGTGAGACTCAAACCCTGCACCTTGTGTTTGCAAGGCAAATATCTTAACCATTAGGCCACCCTCCCAACCATCTGTAATTAAGTTCATGTTTCCGTTCGTGCAAAATCCAATCTTCATTACGATATTTTAGAAATAATATCATTAAGCTTCTACTTCATATCAGATGGTGCTACAATTAGAGTCATTTTTTCATAGTTAATATACATCTGCATGAGCAGAAGTTTTTGTTCATGCTCATTGTGTTGAATTAACAGTTTAGCTAATTATTACCCTGTTTGATGGTTAATATCATTCCATTCATTAGTAAATTCTCCTGATACAAAAACACACATTTTTGTTTTATCAAAATGTAAGCCTATTGGACATGCTCAGCATCCAAAGAAGCTTTAAAAAAGACAATTTCCCACTGTTTATTTTAGTGCAAACTTTTCTACCTCTGTGAACCCCTTTTTTATCTAACAGGATTCTTACGCAACCACCATTTCCTCCAACCAAGTAAAGATTGTTGTCATTTTTTATGGCAACAAATCTAGAAAGAAGTTAAATTACACAATTTCTCTATGTTACACACTGTCCATATTTGGTTTTCTTCTTTGATATTACTAACTGAAGTTCCCTCATAAACTTCAACTGAAATCACTTTACTATTCACATTATCAACTCTTTTTTTCATTTGTTTTGAAAGAACTGAAAACAGGATGGATACTAAAGTCCAGGATACCATCCTCATGTTCTTTCTGTTCAAATGTTAATAGAATATTCACCACAGACATTAAAAACAATCCAAAAATAAAAACAGGATGAAAATCATGGGTGTATGGGAATACAAAAAGCACTCAAAAACCACCACCAAATGTACCACTGAAGCAGTGAAAACAAGGACAAAATTCAGTATAATGAGTTAGTTCAACAAATAAGCACTTTTGTCTCAAACATTACTAGGTCAACAGACTTCATCAAACTTAACTACTAAATGCATGTTACTTTTAAGTATTACCAAAATTAATAATCATTGCTCCATAAATTTAACATGTAATCACAAAACAATCAGCATCCTTCTTTTTAAAAATACTTAAAATTCACAGATGCATTCAAAAGGAATTTTTTAGAGCCAACATTCCCCTTGCAGTCTGGAAAACCAAAGATGTCACTAACATTAGCAGAGAAAAATAAGAATATAAGGGCAGATTTTTTTGCTGGAGGATGTACAAAGTAGAAATGTAAATGTGCAGAAGGGAAACTATTTAAATCTGCAGATGGGGAAAATTTACCAATAAACAGTGAAAGCATTTCAAAGAAATCTGAGCAACAATTTTTATAGTTTGTCAAAAGTGGTCCAGTATGAGGAGATAAGAAACAAGAAACAAGAAAGGAGTACTGTTGAAACAAGAGTACAGAACAACAACAACAACAGCAAAAGGTAAAGATGCCTTTTAATTTTAAAATATTCAGTTTGAGTATAAAAATATTGACCAGCGACCACTGTTGAGATTAGTGCACTTTAAGGAGGTTTTACCTTTTTATTGAGTAGAAGAGCTGATTTATTTTCCACCATTAATGAGTTAGACTATTTCACTATATTCTGTCTCCTACAGGCTGTTGAGAGGAGATCTATGCCTGGCAGACAAGGCATTGTCAGACTCCAATCTGATGGACCTCCTGCATATCTGCAAAACAAACAGCACCAGAACTACAGGCTCTAAAGACTTAAACCTTGCCTGTTATATAAATAGGACCTGCTGGAGAGACAGGAATGTATACCACAGACCGCTGTCTTTGGAACAGGCTCCCCATCCATGTGAAGAAGAGTTTCTCCCTAACCAAATTCAAGTGTAACTTGGACAATTGGATGGGGAACAGGACATTCATTCCTGGTTTGGCACCCATGTCTCTAATGGACACAAACAGCCTATAAATGTTTCATCTCCCAGGCCCCTGCTTATAAATGTTTCATCTCCCAAGCCCCTGGTTATACTGATCAAGGGTATCAGAACTTGTCAGAGATTTGAGATGCATGGCTTTTTTTAAAAAAAGGCCCTTGTGATCATTAGCCTAGTAAATACCTATGAACTGAGGAACCTATAAGAAAATTAAATTTGAGGGTGATGTTTAAGGATGCCCCCACCAAAGAAGAAAGTAATATTTTGTGTAAATCAAGTTCATTTAAATCCCCTTCATCCAGTTATTCATGTATATGAAAAGTTTCTTGTTGCATATTAAAAGTTATGTGAAAAAGAAATGTGATGTATCTTGATTAAACTAGTTAAACTACGGTGTTATAAGTTAAAAAAGAAGAAAGAAATGTGCTAATTAATATGTCTGAAGACAGTAGCATTAGGGTAATGAAAGCAGCCATAGGGGGAGCAGCAGTGATTATGGACACTGAATTGTATAAGATTAAGATGTTTTAAACGCTTAGCAATGTTGCATTCTATAAGAAAATGCATAGAAGAGATATTTTTAAGAAGGACAGACAAATTAACAGCTGGCTATATGAGAATTTAATAGAGGGAAGAATAAATGTATAAATAGTTTATACAAAAAATTCATAGAGCCAGTATTAACCCCTCATTAAGGCCCATAATTTCAATGAAAGCATCAAAGCTAGAACCTTTATTGATTTTTTTGAATTTGGTATTAAAAGAAATTATGTTTAATTCAATTTCATTTATAAAACACTCTTTTCATTTTAAAAACAAATTGCAACCTGATGAAATAAATTATTTTTTTTTTAGTTATTTTGGATGTTAAGTCTTTATACACTGTGATACCCCATAATGTGGGAGTAAAATGGATGTGTAATGAATTAATTAATAATCCTGAGAATACTACTGAAAATATTAGATATCTGAGTGAAAGTATTAGTTTCGTACTTACCTCTAATTGTTTGTTTTTAAACTAATTTTAACAGCAAATGAAGGGAGTCACCAAGGGAGCGCTGATAGTATCCAATTTTGCCAATCTTGTTATGGTTCAATGGGAAAATCAATATTTATATTAAAAAAATATTTTTATGTAGTTAAAATGTATGTGCACTTTGTTGATTTATTTTTAATGTAGACAGGTAATGAAAGTCAATTGCATACATTTATTTAAAGTTTGAGTGAAGGGGTAGAATTTTTGGAATTTTCCAGTAATTTTAGCTAGTTTAATATCCCTTTATAGATGAATAAGTTTACAAAAGTGGAAATAAGTTAGAGACCAAAATTAGTTATAAAAATGTGGTGAGACACTCTTTGTTATGTTATTATAGTATGTACCTATTCATCAGAAAAAGGGCATTGGTAAAACAATGTTTAATAGAGTTGAGAATTTAACTAGTAATATTGCTAAAAGAAAGGAGTTTGAACAGGGTTTAGTAAATAGGATGATAGCTAGAAACTATCCCTATGATAAGTGCATTAATATATTAAATAAAATGAGTAATGGTAAACAGGGTAGCCACTTGGCAGTGCCAAACCTTGGCTCTAGATTATTGTCACAGTTGAAGCGACATCTCAACCCAATGTGCAAAAATGGGAAAAGGGTTTGTGGATGGATGGATGGATGGATGGATGGATGGATGGATGGATGGATGGAGTGAAATTGTAACAGGAATATTAATAAAGATTGGAAAATGGCCACAACTTTGACTTACAAACTGGATTACAAAAGTATTAAAGATGTTATGATTAATAATTGGAGAATCTTTAAAACAAGGTTTTGGGGGACCAATCACTATTTTATTAATAGAAGAGCCCAGAATATAAAAAATACTTTAGAAATTTGTGGCAAAGCTAGAAACAGGACAAATGAAAAAGTGCAGGAATATCTACTTAACAAAAATTGGAACTTTTAAATGTTATAATTTTTCTAACTATAGCTTTAAAGTCATATTCTCCACTGGGAACTTTCACATGTAAATCAGACTATGTGGTATATATTCCCACTTGTATATCATATAAAAGTTTTTATGTAGGTACAACAGTCAGGATACTAGGTGAAAGAATTTTAGAACGTAATAGGGTAATTAAAAGTAAAGATGGCTTTAATGCCCCTTATGAACACAGTACAAAGTGTGTTAGTTTTAAGAAATTTGTATTTAATGTTTTAGATTATGTAAACAAGGTGGAAACAGGCAGTAGCAGGGATGATTTTTTAGAATATATAAAGTACAAGTGACGAATTTTAACAAACACAATAACAGGATTTAGTTTGACTGCATCTATAAATTTCAAGTGTTTTTTTTAAAGAAGGAGGATGTTTGCTTTGTGATCACATGATTCATTTATGGAGCAATGAAAATTAATTTTGGTAACTATTTAAAATTAACATGTATTTAGCAATGAAATCTGATGAAGTCTCTTGTTCTTGTGATTTTTTTTTTTTGGGGGGACCAAAGCGATTATTTGCATTTTGTCTATGTTTTCAGTGCTTCGGTGGTACATTTGGTGGTATTTTTTCAGAGTGATACCTATAAATAGCCTTGTGATTGTCTTTGGCTTGGTTAACTATTTTAGCCTCAAACTTGGCTTTGGTGGAGTTTATTGTGTTCATGAGTTGTCTGTTTATTTCAGTGACAAGGGTTCTAATATTCTGGGAATAAATCTTCTTACTTTTTTGGTCAAAATTCTTTAACTTTGATTATAAAGCTTGTTGATATTATGTTTCCAACATGTGGGCTTGTTTCTAGAGGTTGCTCTGCACTTATTCCTATACGGTACAGCTGCATCTGTGTAGCTGTTTATATGCTGGTATAGTGTGGTGGTGTACATTTCTGTGTATTCAGTTGCGTTAACTGGGTTTGGTGGGGATTTGAAGTTTGCCAATGTATCACTTAGGAGTAGTTAGTTTGTTTTAAAGAAATTTCTAAAGGTACCTTGGGTGGAAGGGATCTCTGGTTTTAGTTTTATTTTGAAGGAGACTGCGTTATGGTCAGACCTAACAAGTGATGACTATGTGAAAGGGATGGTGCAAGATGCTGCCATGTTAGTAAGGACAAGATTCAAGATGTTATTCCCCCTAGGGGGTACTCTGGCTAATTGTTTCAGGGAAGTTGTAAATATAAAGTCCAGGAAGCTCTGTGTTCATCCTCTAGTGGCAGTGTAGGTTTCCCAGTCAATAGTTGGATAGTTTAGACCACCTAGGAAAATGGTATTGGGTTTAATACTGAATAATTCTAGTTCATGTAGATGAGCATTGTGGCTTTCTTGTGTCATAGAGGGAATTCTATAGCTAATTAATATATGGTACATGATGTTTATGATGGTCATTCAGACATGAGGAAGCTTGCAGTGTCTCATGCTGCCTTACAAGTCTTGATGTGAATCTCTTCTGGATGCACGTTGAGACACCTCCACTTTTTTCCCCTCCTGCACAGTAGGTGGTCTAAACATGTGGAAGGCATTTTACCCTGCACAGTCAGAATATTCTCTGCTATTTTAAACCATGTCTCAGTCACTACACAGACGTCAATGCCCTCCAGAATGATTGAGAAGGGCTTGTAGGTAGTGAAGTTTCTTGTTTAGGCTTCCAGCACTGATCAGTTACATGTATCACTTAGGAGTAGTTATTTGTCTTAAAGACAGCTTCATATTTTCCTTTGCGTAATAATACTCTATGATTTTATTATTTATAATGATGATAGTGTAAGTATTCATAATAAATCAAAGCTACGACATTTATGAAATGTTTTATGGTTCCTATTAATGGTTGATTTTAAGTTTAACTTATGAAATGAATAGGTGTATTGGTGCTTTAGTATTACATGACTGTTTTAAACATATAAATTATGTAACTGTTTCATTTATTTTGTTCTGAAAAATCAGAACACTTATACAGAAATAAATATTTTTATGTATACACTGAGTCGGGTTCTTGTTTGACATAATTACGGCTTTATCAAGAAAATATTGTAGCAATATACAGGCAGTACTGTGATTGTTTCATATTACCAGATGTAATCATTCTTTTATTTTATTTTATTTTATTTCAACACGTGGATTAGCTAAACTGCAAGGAAAGCACAAAGTAAGAAAACTAAAAAAGTTTGAGAAGGAAATATACTGGCAATACTTAGTAGCAAGACTGAAAGTCACTCTTGTCAGCTACCAACAACAATATGTCAATGTAAATAATAATGATAAAGATAAAATACAGTTCCTTATGTTAAACAACCATGGGACATTTGGGTTAAATCACTAAAGGATTTTTTTTTTTTTTTGCAGAGGACAAATCCTTTGAATCTCCCATGTGAGAAGGCCCGTTACTAACATATATCAACTTCGTAGTCACAAAACATCTGGGAAAAAGAAAGGCCCCTTTAACTGTAAAACATGGCTCACATGATTACAACCTCACAGCAGTCAAAACAATGTTAAACATTCTGAGAGTTGCAGCTTTTGAGAATCTGTCTCGGCACTATGTTTATAGGGATCTAAATTAAAATAGATACAGATCTCCCAATAAATCATGGGGAAAAACAACACCAGAGTAAGTACACCTGTCTGCAATTTATATGCATATATTAAATATGCGATAACATGAACACAAAGAAGGGGAAACAGCTGGTATTATGCAACACTGACTTTCCCTCTGCCTTTACTTTGTGCTTATATGATCTTCTAGATGCCACTCCAGTTATCCAGTTACAATATATAAATGTACAGACTGCAGAACACTTGGCAATCAGTAATAATTATCGAAAGACAGCTTTAATGAGCAGGACTCCATTCTGTGATATGGTGACCTCTTCACAATTATGCATCCACAATTATGAGTCACATCTGACTCCTATACTGACCATGTGAACAACTGCCACTATCCATGGAGCTTACTAGGCAAGAGGGAAATGGAAATAGATTGCCAAACATTTCATCCACATCACATATGCAAGCTTGCACACCTACAGACAATTTACAAGTCACCAATTCACTTACCGAATGTGGGAGGAAAGAAGAGCCCACAAAGAAAATTGACAAGAACACTGGAGAGACATGCAAACTCTGCACAAAATTCACCACGGCCAAGAAATGAACTGAAAAAAAAAACTTCTGCTATGAGACAACAGTGTTTCTCACAGTGCCACGGTGTCACTCCCTCACAACCATACTCAACATATATTCCCAGGCTCCAAACAGTTTTGCATGATTTTTGCTCCTCTGATTGCTGACTATCAAGCCACCCCTCATATGCTGTCCAAGGGGGTTCATCCCCCGGCAGCCACGAGAGTGTGTTGTGCTCTCACTCGCATCCCAAAACTGAAAGCATCTTTCATTTTCATGGTAACCCCATCCTGTTTGGCATATACTTCTCAGAAGTACAGACAAGCACGGAAGGGCTGTGGCTGACTACGTTTGCGGACGACTGCAAACTGGGTGCTATAACAGAGTCTCTGGCCGACATGGAGATCCTCCAGAAGGGCCTAAATGAGACAGATGCATGGTGTCAAAGCCATGGTCTCAAGCTAAATGCAAAAAAATGCGTAGTAATCCCCTTTGGAAAAAACAGAGTACCCGCAAACTACAACATAGGAGGTAATCCCCTGAAATCTGAAGAAGAAATAAGGGATCTAGGGACCCAAGTGGATAGTCAGCTTTCCTTTGATAACCATGTTGCCAAAGTGGTTAGAAAATCCTTCTATGTGACCCATCTGATCATGAAAGGGTTCGCATCAAGATCTAAGGATGTAATGGTGTCCCTCTACTCTTCCCTCATCAGACCCATTATTGAGTACAATGCACCAATTGGAATGTACCTGGCTAGACATCTCCACCAGCTGGAGAGACCACAGAGGTACCTAACCAAGAGGATTACTGGCCTCAAACAGTTGCCCTATGCAGCACGATTGAAAAAGCTAAGTCTGTTCTCTATTGCATACCTCTTTCTCAGAGGCGATCTCTGTCTAACGTACAGAGCCATGTCCAATCCAGAATTGTTGAACATGCTCCATCTTAGCGAAACCAAATCTACTCGAGCTACACGCTCTATGGATATAAACTTCAAATTAACAATGAATAGAACATGCTGGAGGGATAGATTCCCTTCGCAGAGACTTCCCTTACTATGGAACAGGGTCCCAATCTACATAAGACAGAGCCCCTCACTATCACTCTTCAAGAGGAACCTTGATGAGTGGATGGGTAACAGAAAGTTCACACCGAGAATCACACCAACAGCACTACTAGATAGGGGCCAAGGGTACTAACTGCTAGTACAAGGGTCTAGGGAACTACTAAAGGGGTGGTGAATACCGCACAATGTGGCTGGGCTAATATATGCTTTCGGGCAGATAGCTCTGTACCAACCTATGAATGTATGAACCTATGGTTGTGATGTCAGCCTCTTTTTTTTCACTGCAAAGGTCACCTATTCCTCTCTGTCCATGCATACTTGCATCATGCTCCATTACATGTGCCAACAAGGGCCTCTGTCACTGACTTGCCTTCGTTATTCACGAGAAATAGTTCTCCACATTATGACAGACCTTGGTCTCCAGCAGAAGTCATGTCATTAGCACACTGGCACAAGGTATATCTATCCTTTCTTCCAAGATCGGCATGCCCATCTTCCGTACTACTGTTGTCAAGCTTCCCAGCCGCTAGTTAAATGGGTCATCTGGGCTGTAGTCTTGGCTTTAGCCTTGTATGTTACTGTTGCAAGCAGGTTCTACCCATTTTAATCTCATGATGATCAGTTGCAGTACACTCAGCTGCTAGTCAAATGTAAACAAGTCAGTAAAGAACATTACCCTTTCTGAAACCGAATATCCTTTGAAATGCTTAGTTCTCCTCCAAACTGGCTTCTCTAAATGTTATTGACTTGCATTCCTGACAGGTTATTGGTTTCATATGTAGTAGCATAAATGTATGAGAATAAACACATTTCTTGTAGAGGTAGCCTTTACATTATGCTACTTTACAGTTGTATTACATTACATTTGCTTAATGGGAGAAGGAAAAAAAATAGGCAAGCTATATTTGTGGCATAGGAGGGTAAAACCTTAACTATCACCCAACCATCCCCGGTTCCATTAGTGGTTTAGGTATTTGACATCATGACAGGGTGGATGAATGCATTCATCTTGGAGGGAGGCGGTGGATCCCAGATAGCTCATGCTACTGCTGTCAACCTGACTACTGCCAGAGGGCAGAGATGGAGTTAAATCGGGTTGACCAATGCAGAGGAGAAGCAGGTGTGGCCACCCAAACCACTAATGTAAGTTATTTTGGCCATGCAAAGGAGCTTACACAATTGATGGCGGGACATAGGCTGTCCTTTATTGTGACATAGCTGCCCACATCCTCACCCAAGGTGAGAGGTAAGGACCTTAGACAAAAATAGCTCTCATTGCTGTGGAAAACCAACAAGAGCACCACAATTACCTGATGTTTGCCTGGAGGACAGTCCCTTCAAACAGATGTCTCCCATGTGAACTGCAAGGGGACTCCCTACATCCCTGTGAAATATGTGGGCTTGAGTCTATTTGGGGGCAGGCGGAGGAGCTAAACACATATAGGAAAAAAAAAAGAAGGAAACAGTAAGCCTATCTAGTCTGTCATTTTAAGTGCATTCAGCTTTCTACCTTATGTACCTTTCCTCCGTTCCTTTCTTCTTGTTACCCTTTTTAGTTTTGCAGTTGACTGGAGATTTTTGTAAATGCCTTTATTAAATTATCACTTAAGACATAGCACACATACATTAACAGAAAATAAAACAAACTACATTAATGCGGTGGTGGTGCTGCGGTAGCATTGTTGCCTCACAGTAAGACGCTGTCTGGTTCGATTCTCAGCTAGAGCGTCTTCTGCGTGGGGACATGCGTGAATGGGCGTACCTTCACTTGATGGTTGTGCATCAGGGCTGGTAACTCGGCACGTAAAAATCAACTACCAGTCATTAGCGGACCAGAGTTCTGCTGTGGCGACCCCTAACCGGGAAAAGCCGAAAGACACAACAACAACAACAACAACCTTAACATTATTTTCCAATTACATACATTATACATTAGGTATAACAACTGACATTCAATCCAGCATTAAATAAATTGCACAATTCCTGCCTTCCTTTAAACCTTACTCCTCTTCCTGAACATTATTATGTGTGTAATTTTCCCGCAAATTACATTTATTTCTATGTAATTTGTTCCTTTCACTTTCTAAAAACCCCTCTTCCAGTTGTTTGAATGGAAAATGTTAAAACAGATTTTTATGGAAAGCATACAGTATTTAAACGAACCCTTATTGAGATAGCTTAATAAATGTGCTTGAAGTTAATGTCATTTGAATAAGATCTCCAAAAGAACATGTTTCTTCCCATTAAATTTCACAGCTTGATATTCCTTCAAACAAAGTTTAAAGCAGTTTAATGGACATGTAATCTATTTCAATACCTTCCCACTACAAAATTAAAAAAATATATTATCTGTTATACAAAAGGTCACATGGGATATAAAGACACAAGGAATTTCAGTGAAAGAGAGCACTTAGACTTAAACATTTTCTGAAACACAAAGTAACATAAATACTCCAAGGTGATGACAATCTTCAATACTCTTATAGTTTACCACAGAGAAGTAAGGCTGTGTGATTCTAATGAGACTTATGCCATAGTTCATGGTTTGATTCTCTCATTCTCCATTTGATTACAGCATAGCCATAAGAAAAGTCATTTAACCCTACGGTGCTCCTAGGTTCCCACTGAAATAGGCTTGTGTCTAACAGGCTTACCGCTTCAACAAATGAATAGAATAAATCAACATACTCATTTCCTACACTGTCTCTTTGCCAACAAATGTAAAAAAAGTACAGTAAGGTGGTTTATGTACATTATACTGCAAATATGAAAGTTTGGACCTGAAAGACATATAACCATCATTACATGTATATTTCTACGCAAGTTATCTGACTTCCTGGGGCTACTAGGTCACCTATTAAAATATGCTTGCGGGTACTGCAGGGACTATTTGGTTATCAAATGAAGTAACAAAATAATACTTTGTGATGTAAGAAGACAGATTAGGAATCAGTATAACTCTCTGTTTATAGCACAGAAAGTGAATATACTATCTCACACACATTTACTGATATTAAACAAAAGATTTCTAACTGAAACCTATTGAGATTTCTATTTTCCTAGCTTGCCAGTAAAACCCAATTTGAATGAGTCATACAATGTTAATATGAGCAAATGGAATCAACTATCATAAAAATACAGCTGGACAAACAAAGTCCAGCAGTGAGATTTCAAATACACTCAGTAAAACAATGGTTCATGTTAGATTTGTCACATATTTTATGGAATGTCTGTTAGAGCAGTGAAAAACCACTACCTTGTAGCTGAGCCCAGCTTATTTTCCATTCTGCTGTGTGGAGTTTACAAATTGGTAGGACTGAATGAACACTTCTAATGTTAGAGTACTAGAGCTGTGATGTATTGTCATCTCTGTGAATATGGTGAAAATGTGATCCCACTAGCTAAGGGTATATGCAGGCTCTAAGGATGACTAGGGTGTGGTTAAGGAACTGATAAAGAGGCAGTGTCCCTAATATCTGATTTCTCTGGTTCAATCATTTAATGAATTAAACCATAACTGCTTATAAAGTAAACCTTTAGTTAAACTTAAATGTCCTAGCTGTATTTTTTTCCAAATGCTCTACTAAGTGTTGACATGTTATAAACTGAATACAAACTGCAATATCAGCAACACAGAGTTGTACATATGCACATTTCTTATTTTACTGCACAAGGGCATTCCTTCTACGCATCATTATCCTGTAAGTTGTGTGTATGCTAGATGTTACTAGAACATGCAATGCATGATTTAGTAAAATACAGCAGCACAGTAGGACAGTACAGTCTTGTGAGTACTGAAAGGATATGGTAGCAAAGACAGGCCTGCATACCATGAGCAAGAATTATTCCTATCTGTGTATATCTCTATGTCACCAGAACATACCGTGATACTGAAAGAAGAGTGTATAACTGCAGCGTCGTAGTGCTCAACACGTGCACCAGCCCAGGTGCTTTGTGCAGATTAGTAGCAAAGACACTTCTGAGATACCAGGACTAGATAATCCTGTATTTTTCTGCCATTTAGATATTTCCAAGATGTGTTGTGTATGATGTTTTATATATTTTAAATAATTGTTAACTATTTTACCCTTCCAGGCTTTTTTGCAGTTACTTCCTATTGCGTCTCTAGATGTCAAGTATTGCTTGTTCATACTTGCATTAATAATTCCAAAACCATGCTACATGCAAGTTATCAGAATATTTTATCTTGAAGCATACATGATGGCAACCACAATTGTATTGATATTTGAACTCTATCAATGAGTATGTGTTAGAACTGTAAGGTAATAACTTCATTTTTTAAAGGCTCAAGCCACACCCACTGGGAGTTAAAGGTAGACACTCAAAAGAGCTGTACTGCACAGAATAAGTTAAACTCTCATATCCTCAAATAATCCTTTTGTTCTTCAGGTCATACTGACCTTTAGCATGCTAGATTGCTCCCTGCAGGAGGGTACCCATTCCAGGGCAACATTTGCATTATCAGTACCTAAGCTTGTGTGCTTGTGGTAGGGTCTGGGGCAATAGAAGGTGTTATAGAGTAGGGGGAGGCATTTGAGGAAGGTCATCATTGTGCAGAGGAAAGTGTTCGCTTCATGATTTTATTACATTCTCCTCTTGTGATGTTAGCCAGTATGTCCAAGCAGAAAACTCAATGTAAGACAGTGTGATTGTCTCTAAGAAAACCTGCTTGGAGGATTTGAAGGATTTGTCTGTGTAGGTTATTCCTGCAATGGGGTGCACTGGGAAACTGTAAAGTGTTTATGGCATACATGAGGATGGGAAAATTGGAGAACTTACAAGTGAGAAAGGCTAAGGTCAATAAAAACGATGAGGGGAAAAAATGAAGCTGATTATTACACAATTTATGAGACGTGGATTTCATGTTTTGCTTTTTACCTCTCTCCTGTTATAGTTTATTTGAAAACTAGAAGAAAAGCATATTGGCTCATACTTGACCCATACAAACCGTAAAGTCCTGTTAAAGGTCAACATCACTATAAAATGATGTGAAGGCACACAGCATAGTATTGGAGATGCAGGTGTCAAATAGTATGGAAAAACTGTCATTCTGACACAACATCAATAAAACCATCAAGGATGCCTTGCCAATGGAAACTACACTGATTTCCTACTAGTCATTTACTAATTACCATTCACCAAGTGAACACATGCACAGAAGACCATGGTCACACTGACGTACATACATAATAAGACAGCAAACTAAAAAAAGCTAACTGAAAAAATAGTTATAAGGAACCCAAAATACGCATTTTTTTGTTAGGGGCTTGCCGCCCTGTACTCCATATTCCCTGTTACTTACATGTCCTAACTACAAGATTACAAACACATGAATAAATGGGAGCAGTCAGTACTGTGTTATAATGACTGCTCCCTGTAGTCCATGCTTGCATAATCTGCAACAAAGCAATGCCTTTGATGACAACAAAAGAGTTCACACACTTCTTTACCAGCAGGACTTGGTGAATGGTAACTTCAGTCATTTGGATTTGATTTGTGAGGATGTGGTGATTGCTCCTATGATAAGGTGCTCTGGTAATTACAGCATGACATGATGTCACAAAAATGTGCACATTACACAGGAAATTGGTGAGTTCTCATCTGGATTATTGTGTTCATTTCTACTGGTGCTGTTGGGAGGGAGAAAGAAAATTATTAAAATTGCTCAGCCCAGGGCCGACAAGACAGGAAGTGAAATGAGAACTGAGGACCATGAGAAAAGATTCAAAGCACTGTGACTGTTCACACTGTTGGAGTATGGAAAAAGGTTGTACATTATGGAAATACCACATCAGAGGGCAAGTATATGGCATACAATGAAAAAGAGAGGACAGGGATGAAGGCAGATGGGGACAAGGAAATCTTCTGCTCAGATTTACCACTGAGATGATGGTGTGACCCTGGAATATATTTCTGTTCAGAGTAATGTAGTGCAGATCTGTTGAGGGGGGTTGAGCAGTCATGGACTATGTGGAAAACAGAACAGGTAAAATAGATTTGGACGTGGTTAGCTTGACAAGATTTAATGGAATCTAAGAATCACTTCTTTTAGCATATATCTACATTTCTATCTATGTTCAAATGTTTTAAGCACTATGAACATATAGAAAAGTTTTGAAATAATAGTCTAGTCTTCCTGTCACACTTTATGAAGAGTTAAACACTGTGACTTCAGTGTATGTGTAACAGCAAAGCACATATTTATGATAGGTGAATGAATGGATGGATGGATGGATGGATGGATGGATGGATGGATGGATGGATGGATGGAGGGAGTTTAATGTCTTACTGTCCACATCAACTACTGGATACTTTATTGTACAATGTTCCACTGCCACAGACATGCTATGCTCCCAGAAAACACTTTTATCACTCCAATTGTCAAATATTCTCTTACTGTGTACACACAAGTCACTTACAGCATTCTTACAAGTCTATCACAAAACTTGCTTTTGCATCAGATAAGCAAATGTAAGTATGTTGCACATTCATTGCACATTCATTTGTACTGTATAATTTTTCAAATATATATATATATATATATATATATATATACACACACATACAGTGGATATAAAAGTTTAAACACCCCTGCTAAAATTCCAGGTTTTTGTGATATAAAAAAAAATGAGACCACAATAAATCATTTCAAAACTTTTCCCACCTTTAATGTGATCTATATATTGAAAAACAAACAAATCTGTTAGGGGAAAAAAATACAAAAAATAAAAAAGGTATAATACGCAGGTTGCATAAGTGTGCACACCCTTAAACTAATACTTTGTTGTGTGTGCACACCTTTAAACTAATACTTTGTTGAAGCACCTTTTGATTTAATTACATTCAGTCTTCTTGGGTAGGAGTCTTATCAGCATGGCACATCTTGACTTGGCAATATTTGCCCATTCTTCCTTACAAAAGCGCTCCAAATCTGTCAGATTGCAAAGGCATCTCTTGTGCACAGCCCTCTTCAGGCCACCCCACAGATTTTCTATTGGATTTAGGTCTGGGCTCTGGCATTGTCATTCCAAAACTTTAATTTTCTTCTGGTGAAGCTATTGTTTTGTTGATTTGGATGGATGCTTGGGGTCACTGTTGTGGTGAAAGGTGAAAGTCCTCTTCATCTTCAGCTTTCTAGCAGATGCCTGAAGGTTTTGGGCCAAAAGTGACTGGTATTTGGAGCTGTTCATAATTCCCTCCACCTTGACTAAGGCCCCAGTTCCAGCTGAGGAAAAGCAACCCCAAAGCATGATACTGCCACCACCATGCTTCACCTTGGGGATGGTGTTCTTTTGGTGATGCAAAGTGTTGTTTTTACGCCGAACGTACCTTTTGGAATTGTGGCCAAAAAGTTTAACCTTTGTCTCATCGGACCATAACACATGTTCCCACATGCTTTTTGGAGACTTGATGTATTGTTTTGCAAATTTTAGCCGGGCCTGGATGTTTTTCTATGTAAGAAAAGGCTTCCGTGTTGCAACCCTACCCCATAGTCCACACATTTGGAGAATATGGGAGATTGTTGTCACTTGTCACATGTAGTACACAACCAGTACTAGCCAGAAATTCCTGCAGCTACTTCTGTGTTGCTGTAGGTCTCTTGGCAGCCTCCCTAACCAGTTTTTGTCTCGTCTTTTCATCAATTTTGCAGGGACATTCAGTTCTTTGCAATGTCTCCGTTGTCCTATATTTTCTCCACTTTTTGATGACTGTCTTCACTGTGTTCCATGGTATAACCAATACTGTGGAAATTTTCTTGTACCCTTCTTCTGACTGGTACCTTTCAACAATTAGATTCCTTTGATGCTTTGTAAGCTCTCTGCGAACCATGGCTTATGCTGTAGCAGGCAACTGAGTAAATGTTAGGAAAATCCAACTAGGACAGCTGAACTTTATTTGGGGTTAATCAGAGTCTCTTTAATTGATGGCAGGTGTGTACCCAAGAAGACTGAATGCTGTAATTAAATCAAAAGGTGCTTCAACAAAGTATTTGTTTAAGGGTGTGCAAACACAACAAACTTATTAGTTTAAGGGTGTGCACACTTATGCAACCAGCATATTGTAAGTTTTTTTATTTTTTATATTTTTTACCCTAACAGATTTGTTTGTTTTGCAATTGAATTGTACTAGTTATAGGTCACATTAAAGGTGGGAAAAGTTTTGAAATGATTTATTGTGGTCTCATTTTTTTATATCCAAAAAGCCTGGCATGTTAACAGGGGTGTGTAAACTTTTTATATCCACTATATATATATATATATATATATATATATATATATATATATATTTAAATATGTATGTGTGGCGGTAGCACAGCAGTAGCATTGTCGCCTCACAGCAAGAGGTTCTCCTATTAGATTCTCGGCTGGAGTGCCTTCTGTGTGGAGTCTGCATGTCCTCCCCGCGGTTAAGTGGCGTTCGCAAGACATGCGTGAATGGGCGTCAGGCTGGCACCTCGGCACCGTAAAAATTGACTGCCAATCATTAGCGGACCTGAGTTCCACTGTGGCGACCTCTAACCAGAAAAAGCCAAAAGAAAAACAATATATATATATATATATATATATATATATATATATATATATATACACATATGAGTCTAGCCTCTACCATTACCATAATCTCATTACATATTCCTCTTTTTTCTCTTTCAGTCTCATTGTCACATTTAAACCTCTGCCTAATACATTACTTTCTTTCCACTGCTTCTCAGTTCACCCCTGTAAGTACCATCTCTCGATTTCTTTTCTTGAGCTGTTCTGCCTCATGCCATTTTCTTCCCCTTAACAAGACCTTCAGCTGTAAGCTTTTAGTTTTTCTGTCACTTGTTAGGTTAGTTTGGGTCCACCATCCTCAAGCTAAGATATGGCAGAAATGTTTAATAGAGCAAAACAATAACCTGACAGCTACTTCTGTAAATCTTTGTGAATCACACTTCTCTAAACAGAATTCATTTAGGACCTGACTTTTGGAGATTTAGAAAAATGCAACTACTACAGTTTAGTAAAAAAGAACCACTCACCACTAAATACATATACAGACTATAGTATTTACACCAAAGTGCATAAACCTCAGATTTGGCAGATTTGCAGGGGAACAAGGATCACATACTCTCAGTCAAAGAATGAAGAATTAGGCTTCTACCAACTCTTATTCATACTCTGAACTTCTTCAACACTAGAATGATAGTGTTAACACCTTTCCATATAAGTACAGTCCGGACAGGTAGATTCAGAAACATTGTTCCCTTGACACGTCCCATTTTTCATCATTTGATATACATTTATAGTCTCTGATTTTGTATAACTTTCTGTGTAAGGAAATATCATATTATAGCATACTTAAGCATATCATCATTCTAAAAAGATAGCAGAAAGAAATTATGACTCTATCTGACCTGGTACTAAGTTGCTGTTTGCTTAGGACAGCTGATACTCCCCATTTGTTATTTTACTTCAGTTATCTCAAGCTTTTTTTTAATGATATAGCTGTCTTAACCTCTAAATACATTATGTTAGTAATATCCACCTATCGTCCAACCTGTTAATGAAAAAGTGCTTCTTAATGTCCATCTTGAACAGAGTTCTGTTAATCCGGTAGGCATATTCCCTTAGTCTTAACTTGTCCTTCCTATCCAACCCAGTTTTATTACTTCTCCCCTTAATGCCTTATATACCTATATCCCCCATGCATCTCTTTTATTTTGTAAAAAGACATCAAGTTCTAGTTTCTCTTCATACAGTTTTATCTCAATTCTGGTTGTCTTTCTGTGCACCCTCTCCAGCAGTTTGTCCCCTTACATCTTAACAAGGTCTCCAGAACTGAATGCAGTATTCCAACTGTGGTCTAACAGTAGCCTGATATAGGGACATAATCACCATTATATCCTTGAGTTCCACACCTCAGGTTATAAACTCTAACATTTTGTTTGGCCTCACTGCCATTCTCTATTACTAAGGCTAGCATTCTATGAGCTATTTCATAATATCTCCCAAGTCCTCCTCCTGTCTGGAGTTTTCAGTTAAGAATTTCTCAGGTTATACCATACCCACATTCTTCCTGATGTTAATGTTAATTAACTACTTAGCTCAACTGATCATTAATAATAGTAATATTAATAATAATAATAATAATAACAACATGACTACTATAAGTCAGGCCTCCTCCAAAACACCACCCTAATGGTATCCATGTTAACCCATAGCTCATTAAGTGTGACAGAGAGCTTTTGAAAATATTCCCTTTCTGTAATGCTATATTATATGTAATGCCAGCATCCTCACTAGGTACATTTTATACAACAGTTGCCATTATTAGTAGTTTAGATAACAGATTGTATTTGAAAAAATAATATACAATAAATTAGAAATGAAAGGTAATGGTTTTCTGTGCTAGTGTTCCTGCAATTTAATTATGCCTGGTACAGTTATTATGTGATAAGAGACTTACGGACACAGGTGGACAGTGGTCTCACCTTCGATAACCACATCGTCAAAACAGTCAGGAAATCCTTCTATGTGGCACACCTCATCACTAAGGGCTTTTCATCCAGAAAAAAGGAGGTCATTGTCCCACTGTACTCATCCCTCATTAGACCCATTATAGAATACAATGCCCCATTTGGTATGTACCTCTAAAGACATCTGCAACAACTAGAAAGGCCACAGAAATACCTCACTAAAAGAATCACAGGCCTAAAGCAGATGCCCTATGCTGACCATCTAAAAAAACTCCAGCCATACTCTGCCGCATATCTTCTACTCAGAGGCGATCTCTGCTTAACAAACAAGGCCATGTCAAACCCAGAGCTGTTGGACATGCTACGCTTAAAGAAATCCCAATCCCTCAGAGCCACATGCTCCAGGGATCTAAACCTTGTCATCACAATGAACAAAACATGCTGGAGGGATAGGTTCCTGACCCAGAGACTCCCCAGACTCTGGAATAGACTGCCCATACATGTCAAGCAGAGCGCCTCTTTGGCCTTCTTCAAAAGGAACCTTGACGATTGGATGGGAGATAGGAAATTCATCCCGGGGATCACATCAGTCACCCTGCTAGACAGGGGTCCAGGGAAGTAAATATTGTGGGAAGAAATAGTCAGGGAATTGTTATGGCTAGGCTTGTATAAGCCCTAGGGCTGATAGCCTAGTACCAGCCTATGAACCTATGAACCTATGAGTAGTTATAACCTGATATTCTGATAACAGCACACAATTCCAAGCAAGGCACATCATAAAATATAAAAATAATGATAAATGGAAATACTGTGGGTCATGAGTTCAGCCTCTACAATGTCCTGTGAGTTCTAGCTGCTGTTTGTAGAGCAGTCATTGTGCAATAGCACTGGAGTCTTTAATTTGGCAACTAAATGCAAAGCATGACTAGCATAAGAGACAGAAACCAGAAAAATGTCATAATCTTGTCATCTGCTTGTTTGTCTGCTTGTTGACTTGTCTACTAAATGCTCCTTTAGAAAAGGCACAGTGACCTAGAATAGCAGGCTTCCAGGTCATTGGTGCTGTGGGAAGGGGATGACATAGCATTAGCAAATAGTGGTGGAACATGAGAAACAGCAATAGTACTATAATTATGAGCAATTACAATATGAGTTTAAAACTTGGATAAGTTTAATTAGCTCACTACAGACATGTGGCTTTCTGTTAATAGACTATCATATGAAGACGTCATGGGTTTAAATGATATCACAAATTAAACAGATACCTCCAAGCACTAAATATTGTAGAATTCAGGAACATGTTGCAGGAGTTCAGTGACAACTTTTGCAAAGCTCTACTTCTTATACAAAACCATAAAATTTCATTCAGAAGGAGGACTCCAAATGAAGTACTGCTGAACCATTAATTTGGTGGTCTGGCATGTTATGCTAAACTACATAATGACGTACCACACAGCATTCATTATAATCACAACATTGCCTCAAGCAACTTTATGATGGCATTAGGCTGGAGATGCGGCACACAAGCAAGCCTATTGTGTTATTAAGTGTTAAATGTATACCATATATAAAGAAAAAAGATTATGTTCTGAGATATGCTGTAACTACACAGTAGAACTACCTCTATATTATCCTAGTGTTTCATGTGCAGTATATACCAGCATTTGCAACAATCTCCAAGAAATCAAAGGACATAAAATCAAGCCTTAATGGAATCTAACCTGCAGCCCAGCACTGCCTTTTGCCCAGAATAAATCACTCGCTATGGTCAACTACACCACTAAACACAAATGTTATGCTTGGCTGCACTCAGTGTGGACAGGACAACACTAAACACAAAGCCTTATTGTGGTTTGGTATGATACTAAACATGAAGTTGATGTTTATGTGCAAATTCCTATTGGTTATATTTTTTAATCTCACTTGGCCATTCAACCTTTAGATATATCCATGGTGGTTAAGTGCAAGGCTTTCTCAATTATCAACAAAGATCTTCCTTCACAAACATTACTTTTATACTTCAAAAACCTTTAATTGATTGATTGACTAACTCATTCATTCATTCATTCATTCACTTTTCTGATACCTGCTTTATCATTTTCAGGGTGGTTTGGATGCCAGACTTTATAGTGACAAGCAATATGTATAAGGCAGTGAATCAGTCCTGGACAGGGCAGCAATCACTTTGGAGGATGTACACACATGCACACTTATGTGAACACACACACATACACAGACATACACAAATAATTACCAGTTCAATTATTGTCATGTTTTTGGTATAAGAAGTCTCTATACAGGAGTTGCCACAGCTTGGAACCAAACTGAAAAACCAAGTACAGTGACATCTTCAGTTATACCATAAAAAGATCACAGTCTTAAACAGAAAATTACATTTCAAGAACATTATTTTCTAACTTGCCACTGTCTCCTTGCAAAGACAAATTATAAAATAAAAATATTTCTATAGTTCTTTTTACAACAGTCTTAGTTTTTTGCTATCAGTGAAATATATTTGCTTTTTAATTGTTCATTAGCTAAAATGCTTTCTGTTATAACTAGCAAGTTATATAATTTATAATGAGAGTCAACCAGTGGCTGTTGTTGTTCTAGAATTTGAAGTGTTTTAGGAAACCAACATTTGGGGAGCAGATGGTGAATATTTTAATAGCAAACATTCATTAGAGTTAATATGGATGAATGCAGTAAAGCTAAAACCAGGTAATCAAACAGATAAGTTAGAGAAGTTGTTAGACTGAAGAAACACTGAAATTGTCCAGGTAGACAAATAGCTGCTGGGATTCAGAAAACCTTGAGTAGAGCCACAAGGGGCACAACATTATGACCATTTATGACCTATGAAACACTGGACGCTGAGTATAAGCAGTTGCAGCTTAGTGTAAGTTATTTACTCTTACTGCCCTTCTCATCCCATCCCCCACCCCACCACAGTGTCCTAAAGCACAATTCACAAAAAGAAAAAGAAATAGGGAGTAGCAGAAGAGGCAGCCCTGAAACTTGATGTTTATGCCAGGATTTCCCATGAAAACTTAATACTGGTTCACTGAAAGTAACTGCATTCTGTTGCTCTGGGTGTTCTGTGCAACCACAAAGATCTTATAATTCATCTGGAGTTCTTTATTTTATAATAGATTGCATCTGATTACCCAGTCATATGCTGACTACCTCAGTGAGTGTTGCATATAGTATGATGTAAGTGCTATGTCACATTGCTGGGGCAATGGCTTGTCAAGCTAAGGGTGGTTGCATAAAGCTGCACTTGGACTTAATACAACTTTCTAAAGTAGCTAATGAATTATTCCTCAGGGCTTCAGTTGGAGCTGACATTCCAGATCTCTTATCTTCACAGAACATTAACCAGCCATCCCAAGCAGACCATCATAAAGTAACATGAGCTGTTTGATGAAGTTTTCATAAATTTCCAAATTCCTAAAACTTGCAAAATTGTATATAGTCAGGTGGAAACTATATTCTCTTATCACAATTAAAATGAGTATAACAGTTTTTAAATGTCTGAATGTGCTTTTACTAAGAAAAAAGCAGTATGTATTTTGACATGCTAAGATAAATATGCTTGGTGGTTGTTTTAGCAAATGCCATTTCACAGGAATCTATATTAAACAAAAAAGCATTTTTAGAGAAAACATAAAATAAACTCACAACTTTAAGTCATTTATGCTACCTACTATATACATAGTGGAAAATTATGCAGTTGACACATTTTTTAAACAAGAAACATCTTTATTGAATAATCACTTATAACATAGGTAATCATACATTTGTACAAATGAAAACAAACCATTTTGACAAATGCAGTTGACACACTGAGCCTTTCTAATTAAATGGGTGTATTTACAACAAATAAAATACAGGCCGACTTCAGCAAAAAATAAATAAATAAATAAAATAAAGTTTACACACATTGACTTCTGCACATTGAAACCTTTAAACATTGAAAAAATACCAAAACAAAACCAATCCCAAAAGGAAAACATGCACACTCAGTCTGCGACAAGTAAAGTAAAAAAAAAAGATATATATATATATATATATATATATATATATATCCTAATAGTACACATAGACCTAGGTGTGTCTAATCAGTGGTACTATTGGGTATAGGGTTTTTTGGTAAGGTAATGTTTAGGGCTAAGGATAGGGCCCCTGTCCCAAGTTATTTGTGTGCTAGCCGAAACTTTAACCCAACTGGTACCCCTAATGCTAGTTCTACACATTACAGTACCAAAACCTTTTCCCTAACAGTGGTACTGACCAAGAATTTAAAGACACACACACATACACACACACACACACACACACACACACACACACACACACACACACACACACACACACACAACAAAATATAGTCCCTTACTTAGTCCTTATTCTAAGCCTATCCAGCAAAATTCCACTTACCTTCACATTTCACACACAATAGAAGAGGTGATGATATGATGTTTGACATAACCTAACATCCACTAATGCAATATTTGACTTAAAGTGACAGCAAGACAGCATTATACTCTGTTGACAAGACATGGATTTGACAGGGTATACTTCAGCTCTATATATATATATATATATATATATATATATGTGTGTGTGTGTGTGTGTGTGTGTGTGTGTGTGTGTGTGTGTGTGAGTGTGTGTGTGTGTGTGTGTGTGTGTGTGTGTGTGTGTGTGTGTGTGTGTGTGTGTAGTGTGTATATACATATATATCTATCTATATATATATATATATATATATATATATATATATATATATATATATATATATATATATATATAGGTTTACTGTTAAAATGCAGTTCGGAGAATCTGCGAATAGAAAAACCGAATGGCTACCTTCAACATTTCAAATAATTAAAAAAAAAATATATTGAAGCCACAACAGCGAATGCACACTAAAATTCGCTGTTGTGGATTCAACATTTTGAATGCAGATCGCACTATATTTGGGATCAGGAAATGTATTCTTTCTCTCACTGTAGTGCGATCTTGGAGTTTCTATATATAAGTATCATTGGGTGTGGAGGCCCCTTGCAAAACATTCTTAGTTCATGACCAGAAGTGTGGTATTTTCAGTAAAGTCAACATTCCTGAGATGTCGATTTTACTTAAATACCTCGTTCAGTTATGTTCCTGCTCTTTTATTTCATTTCCGAAATTTTGGGTTGGAAACATGAACACTCGCACAATGCAGGTGCGCAATTTTGATAGTAAACTATAAATATATATATATATATATATATATATATATATATATATATATATATATATATATGGGTCTACCTGACAACGTCGACAGCTTAGAGCGCCAACAATGAGAACACCGACACCAGAAGATCGACAACGGAGAAGACCGACGGATGAAAACACCGACGCTGAGAACACCGACATGGGATAAGGCTGTGTAAGTATGCGGTAGAGACGGACGTTAGGGTGCGAGTAAGGTAACTGTGCAATATTGACTGTCTGTAGGGATAGGGGTGGGTTAAGTGAGTTAGGGTTAGGGCGCGGGTTAGGTAAGTGTGCGGTAGTGATAGTCTTTGGGTTAGGGGTGGGTTAAGTGAGTTAGGGTTAGGGCGCGGGTTAGGTGAGTGTGCGATAGTGACAGTCTTTGGGTTAGGGGTGGGTTAAGTGAGTTAGGGTTAGGGCACGGGTTAGGTAAGTGTGCGGTAGTGATAGTCTTTGGGTTGGGGCGGGTTAAGTGAGTTAGGGTTAGGGAGCGGGTTAGGTGAGTGTGCGATAGTGACGGACCTTAGGGTTAGGGTTTGGTTTAAGATTGTAGATAGTTGTGTATGTGAGGTTTAGTGTGGGTTTGTAAGGATTTTGGTGTGCTTGTGTTGTGTGTGTGCTTTTTGGACAGGGGATTTGTTTTGTTTGTTGATTGTCGGTATTATGGTGTGTCGGGCATGTGAGGTTTCGTGTTTGTGAACTGTTGGTTATGTGGTGTCAGTGATTTCGTTGTCGGTGTTGCGATGTGTCGGTGTTGTCAGGTAGACCCATATATATATATATATATATATATATATGTGTGTGTGTGTGTGTGTGTGTGTGTGTGTGTGTGTGTGTGTGTGTGTGTGTGTGTGTGTGTGTGTGTGTGTGTGTGTGTGTGTGTGTGTGTGTGTGTGTGTGTGTGTGTGTGTGTGTGTGTGTGTGTGTGTGTGTATATATATATATACACACACACACACACACACACACACACACACACACACACACACACACACACACGCACACACACGAGTGTGTGTGTGTGTTTATGTATACTTATTCTTCTTTTGGCTCCTCCCGTTAGGGGTCACCACAGCGGATCATCTGTTTCCATTTCTTCCTGTCCTCTGCATCTTGCTCTGTCACACCAACCACCTGCATGTCCTCTCTCACCACATCCATGAACCTTATCTTAGGCCTTCCTCTTTTCCTGTTACCTGGCAGCTTCATCCTTAGCATTTTTTCCCAATATACTCTGCATCCCTCCTCAGTACATGTCCAAACTAACGTAATCTTGCTTCTCTGGCTTTGTCTCCAAACCTTCCAACCTGGGCTGACCCTCTAATATACTTATTCCTAATCCACCCTCGTCACACCCAGTGCAAATCTTAACATCTTTAACTCTGCCACGTCCAGCTCTGACTGCTGCCTTTTTGCGAATGCCAATGTCTCCAACCCATATAACATAGCTGGTCTCATTACCCTCTTGTAGACCTTCCCTTTCACTCTTACTGGTACTCGTCTGTCACAAATCACTCCTGACACTCTTCTCCACCCACTCCATCCTGCCTGTATTCTCTTCTTCACCTCTCTTCCACATTCACCATTACTCTGAACTGTTGATCCCAAGTATTTAAACTCATTCACCTTCGCCACCTCTACTCCCTGCATCCTCACCATTCATCTATCCTCCATCTCATTCACACACATATATTCTGTCTTAGTCCTGCTGACCTTCATTCCTCTTCTCTCTAGAGCATATCTCCACCTCTCCAGGTTATGCTCCACCTGTTCCCTACTCTCACTACAGATCACAATGTCATCTGCAAACATCATAGTCCACAGGGACTCCTGTCTGATCTTGTCTGTCAACCTGTCCATCACCACTGCAAATAAGAAAGGGCTCAGAGCTGATCCTTGATGTGGATCCCACCTCCACCTTAAATGCATCCGTCACTCCCACCGCAGACCTCACTGCTGTCACACTACCATTGCACATATCCTGTACCACTTTTACATACTTCTCTGACACTCCCAACTTCCTCATACAATACCACAACTCCTCTCTAGGCACCCTGTTATATGCTTTCTCTAAGTCCACAAAGACACAATGCAACTCCTTCTGACCTTCTCTGTACTTCTCCATCAACACTCTCAGAGCAAACATCACATCTGTAGTGCTCTTTCCTGGCATGAAACCATACTGCTGATCACTAATCATCACCTCCCTTCTTAACCTAGCTTCCACTACTCTTTCCAATAACTTCATGCTGTGACTGATCAGTTTAATCCCTCTGTAGTTACTACAGCTCTGCACATCACCCTTATTAAAATTGGTACCAAAACACTTTTTCTCCATTCTTCAGGCATCCTCTCACTTTCCAAGATTTCATTAAACAATCTAGTTAAAAATTCCACTGCCATTTCACCTAAACACATCCATGCTTCCACAGGTATGTCATCTGGACCAACAGCCTTTCCATTCTTCATCCTCTTCATAGCTATCCTTACTTCCTCCTTACTAATCCACTGCACTTCATGATTCACTATCCGCACATCATCCAACCATCTCTCCCTGTCATTCTCTTCATTCATCAGCCCCTCAAAGTACTCTTTCCATCTGCTCAACACACTCTCCTCGCTTGTGAGTATGTTTCCCTCATTATCCTTTATCACCTTTACCTGCTGCACATCTTTACTAGCTCGGTCCCTCTGTCTAGCCAATTGGTACAGGTCCTTTTCTCCCTCCTTAGTGTCCAACCTTTCATACAACTCTTCATATGTCTTATCCTTAGCCTTCGCCACCTCTCTCTTTGCCATGCACCTCATCTCCTTATACTCCTGTCTACTTTCTTCATCTCTCTGACAATCCCACTTCTTCTTCGCCAACCTCTTTCTCTGTATACTCTCCTGTACTTCTTCATTCCACCACCAGGTCTCCTTGTCCTCCTTCCTCTGTCCAAATGTCACACCAAGCACCTTTCTAGCAGTCTCCCTTACTAGCTCTGCTTTAGTTACCCAGCTATTCGGTAACTCTTTACTGCCACCCAGTGCCTGTCTTAACTCTTCCATGAACTCCACCTCACAATTACCCTTTTTCAATTTCCACCATTTGATCCTTGGTGCTGGGCTCACACTCCTCCTCCTCTTCTTGATCACCAATGTAATCCTATAAACCACCATCCTATGCTGCCTAACTACACTTTCCCCTGCCACCACTTTACAGTCTCCAATCTCTTTCAGACTGGCCCTTCTACATAAGATATAATCCACCTGTGTGCATCTCCCTCCACTCTTGTATGTCACCCTATGCTCCTCCCTCTTGTTAAAATACGTATTCACCACAGCCATGTCCATCCTTTTCACAAAATCCACTGCCATCTGACCTTCTGCATTCCTTTGCTTAACACCATGCTTACCCATCACTTCCTCATCCCCTCTGTTCCCTTCACCAACATGCCCATTGAAATCTGCTCCAATCACCACTCTCTCACCCTTGGGTACAGTCATCACCACTCCATCCAACCCACTCCAAAATGTTCTTTCTCATCCATCGCACACCCAGCTTGTGGAGCATATGCACTAACAACATTCATCATTACACCATCAATTTCCAGCTTCATAAACATCACTCTATCTGACACTCTTTTCACCTCCAAAACACTATTAGCATACTGTTCCTTCATGATAACCCCTACGCCATTTCTCCTCCCATCCACACCATGATAAAACAATTTGAACCCACCTCCGATACACCTAGCCTTGCTCCCCTTCCATCTGGCCTCTTCCACACACAATATACCAACCTTCCTTCTGTCCATCATATCAGCTAGCTCTCTCTCCCTATACCAGTCATACTGACAACATTCAAAGTTCCGAACCTCACTACCACAGTCCTAGCCTTTACCTGCCTTCAGGCATGCCTTCCCCCTCTTCTCCTCCTTCGGCCAACAGTAGCCCAATTTCATCCAGCACCCTGTTGGCCAACAGTACTGGTGGCGGTTATTGTCAACCCGGGCCTCGACCAAGCCGGTATGTATATCTGTACTGTTGTCCATATGTATGATTTGGTAAAATTTTATGCCAGATGCCCTTCCTGATGCAACCCTCCCCATTTATCCAGGCTTGGGACCGGCACTAAGAAATGCACTGGCTTGTGCATCTCCAGTGGCTGGGTTATTTATGTATACTTATATATGCAGAGAAAAAATAGAGAGATAAATAGATATAGATATAGATATATCTGTGTGTGTGAAAATCATTTCAAGACAGAAGAATTCAAAGATACTTAAGTGAAATGTAAACACAAAAACAGTAAAAACAAAAAGGGAAAATGAGGAAGATCTGGAATCCTGCCTGTTGGCTTTTGAATGATAGACCACCCAAAAAAAGGACAAATCAAGTTGGGTGAGAGGTATTAAGATATGTATGGATATGGAGGGGACTGACTGCACTGGCTATGATAAACTTAAGAAGGAAATTTTAGTTAGAGCTAATCTAACTTCTTATGTGCAAGTCATAAAATCTGATAAATTGAGTTTTAGTGCAGACACACCAGTAACAGTTTAGATGTAAAGCTTAAAACATGTACTACAGCTGGGGTTAGAACCTGACAGTAACAATAAAATTAAAATGTTAGAAATTCCAGCAGTGGAGATATTTAAAGGAGCATTGCCTAGCGCAGTGAGAAAATGGGTGTTACAAAGCTACCTTAAGAACTCTGATAAGTTAGTAACCTTGGCAATGACAAATTGCTTAAAACTCTAGTGTCTTCTTCTATGTCTAAAGCTACAAAAATAAATGTGTAATCTTCTGTAGACCAAAAAGTAGCAAGTATTAACTTGTTCAAATATGGAAGAATGGGTCACATAGCTAAATTCTGTTCCACTAATACTGAAATTAAATATTGAAAACTGATATATATATGCTACAAATGAAATTGTTTCAGTTGAATCTGATAACATTGCAGTTAGAATAAATAAATAAGTCAGCATTGTGTCATTGTACTATAACTAAGCTAGTGAAGGAAGAGAAGTACTGCTAGACTTTGGCAGCATGATTACCACTGTCAAGGGCCCCTGATATGAAAGTATAAGATTAGCAATAAACAAAAAGTGGAGGTGTTATGCATTCATGGTGATAGAAAGTACCATTCCATCATGCCTTTAGAAATTGAAACAGCTAATGGAAATTGCACATCCTGTAGCTGTAAACCCTGTCTTGACTCATGATGTTATATTAAGAAAACATTTTTCCCATCTTAAACCACCATGGAAATGAATGGAGAAGGGAGAATCCATAGTGCCAGCATGTCAAGCTGATGCACTTATTAAGAAAAAGGCAAAGCTACAGCCAGATATTGGCCATTCAGTATAAAATGGGAAAGAGAACAAAACAGTAACACTTATAGAGGCCCAGAATCAAAACAAAGAGAATAGATTTAGCATAGAAGCTACAAAGTAATATGGAATCTGGTCATGGTTAGACAGTTAAAATGATTCAGTATTTTACCAGAAATTTGCCACAGTGATAGAGTAACATAAACTAAATACTATAAGAGACATCAGTACAAGAACTGAAGGTGAATTGATAGAAAACTCTGAAGTAAAAATCAGTACACAACAGAGGTATTTAGAAAGACTTAAAAGGAGTGTAAGCTCTTACATTGAAGATAAAAATAAAAGAAATGGAATGAAGAAATGATTGTAAGCTCTATATGTGAAACAGGTAAGAAATTGCACACTTCTGAACTTATTTATGTCCATTAGGAGTAGAAAACTAATGCAAAAGAGAAGTCTCAAGAGGCTTGTTGAAATCTTGGAAAAGTTAAAGCAGAAGGAGATTTTTACTGAGAATTATCCATTGTAGGGGGAAGACATAAAAGACACTACTGTGCCAGTGTTTTGGGACAGAAAAACTAACTTTTCACATCAAAACAAACTAGTGACAAAAGTAATCCTGAATTCATAATTTCACAGGTTCTTAGATTCATACTAGACTTTTGATGAGATCATCTGTAGCCTAGCCTAAATATCTAATTTCCTTAGTACCCTGTAACATGAAATAATAACTGCCTAATTTAATTTCATTTTGATGAGGGTTACAGGGGACAAACCAGTGGTGAATTTAGAGTTTTGCATTTAATTGTGGAAGTCGTGCTTGAAGACGGTCAATGATCTGCTTTGGTCTACATGTAAGCGCAGTTTATTCCAAAAGAAAGAGATTCTTTGAGAGAGATGCCTATCACACCAACAGGTCCTACTGGTGCTGTGGTGGAAATTTAGTTCTTTAGAGTGGGTGTTTAAGATGTTTGTTTTGTGGATGTGTAGGAGAACACTTAGGACTGAATCCTTCAAGGCGTTTTAGGTGAAGCAGAGGTCCCCCTGCAAGAGTCTATAGGATACAGAAATAAAAGAAAAGAAAAAATGTTTTAAGGCAGTCTATATAGCACAAGGGAGACAAGCCACTGGTTTTCATAGTGAGGAAATGCTGTAGTCTTTTGTTGAGTCATATGTTTAGACAAGTACATACTAAAAAAGACATTATATTCTATTATGGGTTGGATAAGGAAGGAGTAGAGAAGAATGGTAGTTTCCTTTGATATGGAAGATACATTTGTGGTAATCAGTATGTCTTGCTAAAAGGATTTCCTAATGATGCTAGATACACAGAGCTCAAGGAATAGTTCACTGTCAGTGAAATTGCCCAGTTCCCTAATCACTGTGTCACCCTTCAAAGGTTATCTTTGAGATAGGTGCATAGGTGCTCACATTCACCAGAAGAAACATTACTACATTTCTTGATCAGTACTACTGGTATGTGTTAGGCTGTCCTGGAGAATCTGGGAGTCATCTGGAGAGTTTAATAATAGCTCCTAGTTTGCTCCTAGTTTGCAGCTATCCTCAAATGTGATCAGTTACAGGCTCTTGATGTCAGATTGAGATCAGAGAAGTAGTCCAAGGACTAATCCTTGAAGGACACCACTAGAGGTGATTCTTTTTAATGAGTGCATGCCCCCTACTCTAGTAGTTTGGGTTCTGTTAGAAAGTTAGTTTGCTATCCAGTGGGTAACTTCAGAATGTGAAATGATGTGAAAAAGCCTTTCCAGATTAAAGTAAGCAGTGTGTACTATTTGCCTACATCTAATGCATCAGTGACATGTTCAAAAAAGTCCACTAAATTTAAGAGGCAGGATCTACCTTTAAAGACCCAAGCTGGTTTGGGTCCAAGGACTGTAGACTGCTAATGTTTTTGTTAATAAGTTCCATAATTATGTGGTCTATTGCTTTACAGATAAGCCTGGTTAGGTGTCTGTAGTTTTCAGGGTCAATGGGTATCATCCTACTAAAGTGGGTAACTACAGCAGTTCTGTACACCTCTGGCATGAATCCACTGGACAGGTTAAGACTGAATACATTTAGTAATGAGTCTGTAAGTCTGCATTTGATACTAACAAAAAGGCAAACTCACACCTTGTAATGATCCATGGAGCTTATGTTTTTGCCCTTGGTGAGTACCCACAGGACTTGTTGCCAGGTGATCTTGGGTGTGATAGGTAAGCTAATTTGTAGAGGAATGTTAAGGGGAAATAAGTGTGTAAAATTACACCTAATTTTTAAACACTTTTATTGGATTATCACTTGTGAAGTAGGCAAATGTACACTTATATAAAAGAAAACAAACCATATTAACATGTCCACAGTTACAAACATGTTATATGTCGCATATATTTTTTTGTACAATATAATTATTCCAGCATTATATAAGTTGGTCAGTTCATGCCTTCCCTTAAACCTCATGCTTCCTCCAAAGCATTTTTCTCCATGTAGTGTTCCCACAATTTTCATTTATTTCTATGTAACTGGCTCTTACTCTTTTCTAAAGATCCCACTTCCATTTCTTTTATCTCTGTTACAATATTCACTACTTCAAATATGGTTGGTTTAGACTTTGATTTCCATTTTCAATTTATTG
The DNA here is from genome assembly GCF_019279795.1 of Protopterus annectens. Taxonomy (NCBI): domain Eukaryota; kingdom Metazoa; phylum Chordata; order Ceratodontiformes; family Protopteridae; genus Protopterus; species Protopterus annectens. Next base: position 860,856,715 of record NC_056744.1, read on the forward strand.
TTTTTTTTAGCAGCCACTAGATTTAAACTTAACAAGGCCTTACTCTGTCTAAGCAATTCAGATCCTGTATCCCAGCTCAAAGAAATAATTTCCTTAATTGCACCCATTTGCTCACCCAGTATTTCTGACAGAGTACTCTGTAGAGAATTTATTAAGTCTGCCAGCACATTACACTCCCAAAACATATGTTCCTGGGTACCTATTTATTCCCCCATCTCACCTCCCACACTTGCCATCTACCTGAGGAAAAATTCTTTGGAGTCTGCTTCAGGTATAAAAATACCTATGCACACTGTTCCAAACAAAAATACTAAATCTTCTAGACTTTGTTGCATGTTTGGGAGTCATACATATGTCCTCCCATTGTTTCTTTGTGAATTGCTTATCCAATCTCTCTTCTTAATCATTTCTAACCTCTTCTGAGTGATGCTTATAGTTATTGTGTAATATTTTATATGCCCCACTAATTATCCCTTTTTTGACAGTATCTTCTCTTCTACATTCAGCTAGAAACTCTACCAGTGCAGGTCTTTCACTGAGGATACCACTATCCTTTCTCTTTGCATATACTCTGATATCAGTCCTTGATAGGGAAGGTAGTCTCTATCTTCTTGGCCTGTCCCATTATATTACCTTCCCTCTCTAATTATATGTGCCCAGTGCATTAGTTCCTTTGCCAGTTTCCTCCAGTAAATTCCAGACCCCTCATTCCTATTCTCTATACCCCTAATTACAGAATCTCCTTTCTTCATTCCCATGTTGGCTTAGTTCTTAGAATATTTTCTGCTACTTTATGAATATAACTCTGTATGACTGTTACTATTCTCCTTAACAATCTGCATCCAAAATCCTATGCTCTCCTTATTTCTGGAACCCCCTCCTCGCTTCATCATCCTCCCTTTCCACTTTGAATTGTATCTTTCTGCTTGTATTATGTATAAAAACCTTAAATATATACCTCCTCTAAAATATCCCTTCAAATCATGTAATCCAAAAACCACCTTGTTCTATTGGAAGGATCAATGTATCCCATTTGACTCTTGCCTTCTTTCCCTCTCAGATAAAATCCTTCAACGCTTTATTAATTACTATCCACAGCTTCTCTTCTGGTTGATAAAAATATGTCTGACCTGTGTATAAAATTAAAGGGACTAAAAACATTTTACTGCTTGTATCTTGCTATCCATATCCATATCTATAGGCAAAAGTATCCAGTTTCTCGGTTTTTGTATTATCTTTTGTTTAGTCTCTTCCCAGATATCCTTAGCTACCATAGCAGAATTCTTTTAACCCCTACTCCTAAATACTTCATGTTATCATGTCCCCATAAACATGGGTATTGCTGAACCAATTCATGTGCAGGTACACAGTTTATAGATATAGCCTTTGTTTTATCTTCATTAATTTTATATCCCCAAAAAAATAACTGAAATGGTCTCAGAATGCTCCACGACACTGAGATGTCCTCTTCTGGTTTTATCAGGCACAAAATAATATTTTTTTGCAAATAATGCCGGCTTTTATTGATTACCATACCAATTATATCCTTGGATTTCTGAGTCCTTTATTTTCTTTGCCAATGGTTCTAAATATAACACAAATAATAAAGGGGAAAGATGACACCACCTGCCTGGTTCCTCTGTTTTGACGTCAGTTTTAGAGAGGAACCCTTCCACTTTAATTTTTGCCTCTGATCCCTCATATATCCTCTAAATTAACCTTATTATTGAATTAGGGAATACAAATGTTTCCATTACCCTACTCATAAAATCTCAGCTTACTCTATTGAATACCTTCTCTGTTTAAGACCCACCAACAACAGCAGTATCTGCTTACATTGTGCTTCCCTCTGGATCATCACTCTTCTATTAATGTTATCAGCTGTTTGCCTCCTCTCCACAAAACCACACTGATCCATATCTATCAATTTTGTCAACACATAAACACTTTATAATCATAGTTTAAAATTGAAATGGACCTATATGAAGCTGGATATAATGTGTCTTTATTGTCTTTAGGTATTATAGCCACCACTGATTTTTTCCAGGATGTTGGTTCTTCCCCTCCTTTTAAAATACTGTTAAACAAAACTTTCAAGATCTTTATCACTTCCCTCTTAGCTTCAAAATTTTCACCAGAATGCCATCAATTCCTATAGACTTTCCTACAGATTGATTATACAGCACTGTTTTCATCTCATCTCCTTCTGTCTTAACTGTTGAGTCTCCTCTACCTCTAACCTTGGCATATTTAAGTCTTCCATAAATATTTCCATTTGTGTTTTTCATTGATTTCCACATTTCTCTGCTTTATACAATATTCATAAAATTTCTGAAATATCTCTATTACCTGTACAGGATATCTGGTTATTTTCTTGTTACAGCCTCCCTAAGTTTGGCAACAACCCTTTCTACTTTCTGTTGCCTAAGTTGTTGTGATACAAGCTTTTGTGCTCCGGAGTTATTATCAAAAACAAGTTGTTTAACAGCAAATTTTCAAAACTCATGCATATTATGCAGGTACTGCCTTATTTTCTCTTTAGCACTCTGCAGTTATGCCTCTTCTTGGTCTGTGAGATTCTCGTTGTTTTGCAATACTTTAACCTTTGTCAGCCCCTCTAAATAATTATTGTTGCTTCTTAACTATTTCTCTTTTTCTTTTATTGCTATCCTATTTTTAAACTCCACTTTCATTTTATCCTACTCACTAGATATAACTTCTGAAGAACTTTCTATCTTCCCTAATAACTCCTGAATAATTTCCACTATCCATTCCTTAAATTCCTTTTTTTAACAGATAGGTGAGGAAGTGCCAGTGACTCATTTGTATTTCCCTTCATTTTTGTCTAGGTTGTTATCGGTGCATGATATGAAATAGTTATCAGATGTGAGTTAACAAATTACAGCTAAATTTGCTAATGCTAATATGTTTGCTGTGTCTTCTGTGGATGAATATGTTTTGCTATGTATTTGCTCTGGGCAATGCTAGCTTATTGTTTCTAAGGTTCCTGGTGTTTTTGAAAAAGGCATTGTGGTTTTCCTTTTCACAGGTGGCAATTTTCAGTAACATACTTATCTTTGAAGAATTTGATTTTGCTCCGAAGTTCTTTGTTTAGTGTTTTGAGTTCACTTTTAGAAGCTGGGGTGGTACATTTATTCTTACAGACAAGCAGCTTCTTCTGGTTTATTAATACTGGGGTTTCACTATAAGAGTTTATTCCTGAGCTTTGCACTGAATTTGTGCCTGGTGGAGATCAAATTTTCAATGCATACTTGTATGGCAGAAACTATCCAGTGTGTGAGAATGGATGATTGAGGGGAGGGGGTTCTTACATACCATCAGGTCCCCAGCTAGCTGTAATAGAGTTGTTTCATAATAATTTATGTGGTTCAGGAATGTCTGGAATGAGTGAAACTTTTTTATTTAGGTTTCTAGCATTGAGCAGTGCTACCTTTATATGGTCTTGATTTTGTTTGACTATGGCAGTAGATTAAGGAGGCATACATTGTCTAAAAAGGCACTATGGGAGGAAAAAGTTTTTGCCAATATAAAAAAGCTATGGTGAGAGAGTTGCAGGCCACCCCTAGCAAAGCAGGTAAGGCTGTCAACCATTTCATTCCAGGCTAACATACATTGGGTCCTCTCTTGAAAGACATCAATAATTAAGCCAATAGTTGAAGTAAATTATCGTTTGTTTCTACTGTGGCATCATTCTGGGTGATGGTAGTATGCTGCTCAACACTAGCTTCATACCAACCTCAGTCACATATTCTGAGATCTCCAGCATGTCTCTCTTCATATGATTCAAGGAGCATGTCTCAAGCCATTCACTCCCACATGCACAATGGCCAAGTCATATGTGTTCCTTATGCAAAAGGACTTGAAAGTTCTAATGATATGATGGATCCTTAACACTTAAGTGACAACTTATGGTCACTGATTACTTGCTCAGTCTGGTGAGTGGCTCAGTTATGTGTCTCACTATAGAATTACTATAACTAAGATGTTACCAGATGGGTCGGCTCAGCTTTGCTGCCTTAAGGCTTGCCAGTTCAGTGACTCCCTTCATTACTTTTATTGTTTGTTGTATCTGTGAATGTTGTTTGTAAGTATGACATTGAATATCCTGTATACCCATCTGACATCTTGGAAGCCTCTGAAGTTTGGGCAGGGATTTCTTAAGTACCCAAGAGTTAAATGACTTATTTGCTGATTTAGGACAAGATGGGCATGGTTGTGTGAGGTGGATGTCGGTACTTAAAGCCTGGTGTGCACTTTCAAAAAATTTAGATGACAGGCTGGCCCCCAAGGTTAATAAATGTTTGCACCTCACACATATAGGGTCATCTATTGGCAGAAGCAAATGATTGTCAGTAAGCATGAGGCAGTTGTTACAGTGCCTCAAGGTGCCTATAGCTATCAGGCTGGCCATAGATGGTATAAGAAGCTATGACCTCATGGTTTGTGGTGACTGGTTTATAAGGAGGACACTAATGAGGTTTAATGCACATATGGGGGGGGTTATACTAATTATTATTTGGGAGTAAGTTGCAGAAACACTATAAAGTGACTTGGCAGGTCTACTTAATTGACACAACTATAGAGTTAAAGGTGAAGACAGACTTGGGTTTAAAAATTTACAGTCTGACTCAGCAAATACATGAAGGGAGTCACAACACAATCAGTAATAGTAGTAATAACAAAATTACAACTGCAGCAAAGCCAGTCTTGACAGATGGTTTAAAATCAGTAAAGCAATGGCAGCAGCACAATTCTATGAATACAATATGATGACTAGCAACAGGCTCGGTTGCCACAACAAATGCAGCAATTAGTGACACAAAATCAATAAAGGCAATAGCACAACGTAACAAATACTGACATGAATGACTGGCAGTTTGGCTCAGATGTCGTAATAGCAGACAAGTAAACATAATGTTCTAATTAACAGTTTTCAGCAAAAACTAGCAATAGGGCTCGGTTGCCACCAAAGCACATAAATAAGTAAGGTAGGACAGAGCACAGTATGCCTACAGCAAGAACAGAACTTTAAACTAACCAAGTATTTTTATTCTTAGAACTTTAAACTAACCAAGTATTTTTATTCTTAGAACTTTACACTAAATGCATAGGGCTACTATCTATGTGGAAGTAATGCACTGGGCTATTATCTACGTGCAAGTAATGCACAGGGCTACTATCTATGTTCAAGTAATGAATTGGACTACTATCTATGTGCAAGTAATGCACTGGGCTACTATCTATGTGCAAGCAATGCACAGGGCTACTATCTATCTGCAAGTAATGCACTGGACTACTATCTATGTGCAAGTAATGCACTGGGCTACTATGTGCAAGTAATGCATGGGGCTACTATCTATGTGCAAGTAATGCACTGGGCTACTATCTATGTGCAAGCAATGCACAGGGCTACTATCTATCTGCAAGTAATGCACTGGACTACTATCTATGTGCAAGTAATGCACTGGGCTACTATGTGCAAGTAATGCATGGGGCTACTATCTATGTGCAAGTAATGCACTGGGCTGCTATCTATGTGCAAGCAATGCACAGGGCTATCTATCTGCAAGTAATGCACTGGACTACTATCTATGTGCAAGTAATGCACTGGGCTACTATGTGCAAGTAATGCATGTGGCTACTATCTATGTGCAAGTAATGCACTGGGCTACTATCTATGTGCAATTAATGCGCTGTGCTACTATCTATGTGCAAGTATACTCGTCAGGAGTTGTCTGCACCACTGCACAGCAACTATGTTCAAGTGCCTACAGCTGTGCTTGAGTGTCTGCAACAGTACATGTTTGTGCCCATTTGGATACTGTTTGCACTACAAGAGACTTAGCTAAGCACAAAGGGATAGTAACAGAGGTAACACAGCTCCTATACATTTGTTTACAAACCAGAGAGTGTGAACATTTAGAAGTACTGAAATAGTTCTTACTGTATATAATCACTTTGCAGAGCTTCTTAGGTGTAGTGGGATCAGGTTTTGAGGTCAAACCCTGGTAGATATCCTCAAGTGTGCTTGTGCAGTCATAGCCTAGACACATCCATAAACATAACTTGAGTTTAAACACACAACAAACCAGAGTAAAACACATTGCTCCCGCAGCCTGTAGTAAATTTCACCGAGAACAATAGTAGCACTCCTTCTCTCACCAACAGCTTGCTAAACCATTTTGAAATGGATAAATCTACCACTGCAAAAAACACAGTACAGCACTTTAAAATTAGTTTTAACACACTCTGATTTTACCACAAAAACAGAGAATATTTACTCCCAAGTGTAGTGGGCTCTAGTTATTGAAGTCAAGTGTGAGCAGATGTACTCAAGCATGTTTAATTAATTGCAGCCTAGCCAAGCAGAGTGTCAACACCAGCAAACACCAAGGTTAAAGAAACAAGCCACAGCATACTGGTCAATTAAAAAAACACACACGCATACTACTCATGGAGCCAATAGTAAACTTCGCTCACAACATTTGCAGCAACTCCTTAACTGTATGGGGGGAGGCACTAACTGCGAACTATTGGTAGGAACTAGTGTCACTGCTTTGGATTATTTAAAAAAGTAATTAATAGAAAATGGACATTACAAGGGCAAAGTTCACAGAGGTTTCTGAAATAATGAAAGAACTCAAAAATCAAGAGTTAATTATTTTAAAAGATAGCAGCACTAGAAACCATACGAGGAAATGGATCTTATGGGAAGAGACTGTAAGAAAAATAGAACATGACAAAAGAACTAGGCCAACAGGGAAGTAATCAAGAAAACTCATGTTATATTAAATTATAAGCTAAAAATAAAAAACTATGACTGCCCTGATATGAGCTCAGAGATGAGAGAAAAAGAAATAGATGAGTAAAATGACAATAATCAATAAATGAGAACCTGAAGTGGGTTGATCTCTAAGGTACAAGACTTAACTCTGTTTATCACATTGATTGCTGGGCTGTAACCTATGGTAATAAGCTGAGTCTTTTGGAAAATAAATTAATTAAGCAGCAAAGGTCCAGCAATAAATGATAAGTAGGACCAGCTTACTGAGAACAAAGAAAACCAAAACAATGAAAGTAATTGTATATTTATGATGTGTGATGTCAATAAAAACTGCAAAAAAAAAAAAAGAAAAAATGTATGTGCTTCTTGTCCAGAATGCCAGAAAACTTTACCTTATTCTGGATTTAACAATCTATTGCTCTCAGTCTATATTACAGAGGTGGCAATTAATTTGTTGTTCTGGACATTGTTGGGCCAGCACTAAAATCTAGCAACAGGTATCAGTATGTAAAAATGGATTATGCTACAAAATTTAATGAACAATGTCATTACACAAAGCTAATGCTAAAGGTATTACCAAGGAACTGATGCTGTTATTCTCTAGAGTTGGTGTCCATAAAGAGATACTTAATAATCAAGGCACCTCCTTTATATTAGGGGGTTTGAATCAGTTATGGCAGTGTTGTAAAATCAGGTGACTGAAGCTGTAAAGCTCCTATTTACAGGCTGATGGATTAATAGTCAGATTCAAGAAAACATTACAATCCATGCTAAGTAAAGTTATTGTCACATATGGGAAGAACTTTGACAAATTGTTACTATGCTTACTGTTTGCAATAAGACAGGCACTTCAAAATGCATCTGGATTTACCAAATTTGAACTTTTGTATGATAGGAATCATAGAGGACTGCTTGACATTGTTAGGGAAACTTAGGAAGAAGACAAAACAGTATTTAAAATGTGGTAGAACATTACATCATTTGCAGGACAGACTAAAGCTGGTTATGCCCATATTAAAGAAGAAAGTGCAGAAAGCCCATGAAATACAAGTTTTTATTAAGAATGCCTGACTAGGAGAATTTAACCAAGATATCAAGCATTAGTTTTAGTATTAGTGCCTTCTAAGGAGAACACATTTCTGGCTAAGTGGTAAGGGCCAGTTGAAGTGATTAAAATAATAAATGCAATGAACTACAGGGTCAGAAAGAAAGGCCAAAGATAGAACCAATCTAGTACATCTTTGTACTGAAAACCAATAAAAAAGTAGAATGTTTTGTGTTTAGCTTGTAATCTGAAGTCCATACAGAAGTGATTAAAGAATCTCTGCTTTACGTTCAGCTAGAGGAATCCTTGTCAAAAGTACAAACAGGAATAAAATATTTTTCGAGAAACAAAGGGATGATCTCAGACATGCCTGTGAAGGCTAAACTGAGAGAACATACCTTAGAGACAGCACCATAACTCTTAAAAATAACTGGGGGAACAAAAGCCTAAAATCAGGGAAAGATTTTAAATATTGCTCCTATAAACATAGAAAGTTGCTAGAAAAATAGTTTTACATTAGTCTGATTTGTCTGAAAGATATGAAATTTGAAAGTCAAATGTTTGTCAAAATTTAGTGACTTTAATCTTCAATGATTTGCAAGAAAAGCATATATTTTATGAGGAATAAATCAAAAATATGAGTCAAAATCTGGTCAGTTAGAAAAGGGATAATTAGTAGGACGTAAAGAATATTGTATGATAACTATAACAATCAATGTTAGGAAAGATTGGGAATAGACAATGGAAAGCAATTTACAAAGGAATAATGGGAGGATGTCAACATGGTTACCAAATATGCAACAAAGTCCAGAAGGTTTCTGATTTTTGTTTGAAGTGTTTGCCTAGATACTTTATGCCTTACACAGACTTCAGAGTATTTTCCTCTGGTGGATAACAAATGCTGGAGGTGTGATAGGAAAGAGAGAGATAATTGGGGCAATGTAACGAGTTGGCAGATTTTAAAAATTCTCTACAGAGTACTTTGCAAGAAATGTGAGGAGAACAATTAGCTGTAAATAAGGAAATGGTTCTTTTTAGTTGGTATAGAGGATATGAATTACCCAGAAATAGTAAGGCCTTACTATGTGTAGTGCTATTGGATGCCAAAAAAAAAAACAAGTACTAGAGAATGGAAATCAGAATGTAAGCCAATTGTAATTGAAGTACCGAATGTTATAAAGGAGACCGGAGAACTGGAGTTGAGATCTTTAGAAAAGAGAAGGAGCAAGTTACATAGAAATAAATAGAATTTGTAGGAACAACAAATGTACAGTAATACAAAATCCAGCCACCAAGAACTCAGTCATCACGAGTACCACAAACTTCAATTTATTTAGCGCTTTTGTAAAAGTCTATAACAATTGACTTCTTCAGAATATAAAATCACAAAAACACTTTGTGTTTAAATACAGATATCTAAAAAACACATGACATTCTCGGCCAATAAAAATTCAGCACTAATAAAGTAATAAATTAACAATTAACAGACTCCCGCCCAGTACAGTAATGCTTTGGAGGAGGAGTATGTTTCAAGGGAAGACAGGAACTGAGCAATTTATGTAATGTGGGAGTGAATAATTATTAAAAATAAAACATATGTATAATGCATGAAAATAATGAAAAATGTAACTATGGTTTACTTTCTTTTCTATTAATGTGTATGTATCTTTGCCATTGTTTAAGTGTAGATTTAATAAAGATCTTAAATCACCACAACAGTCAGGGAGTCCTTCTGTGTGGCACACCTCATCACTAGGAACTTTTCATCCAGGAAGGGGGAGGTCGTTGTCCCACTGTACTCATCCCTCGTTAGACCCATTATAGAGTACAGTGCCCCATTTGGTATGTGCCTCACAGGACATCTGCAGCGGCTGGAGGGGCCACAGAAGTGCCTCACTGAAGGAATCACAGACCTAAAGCAGATGCCTTATGCTGACCGTCTGAAAAAACTCCAGCTATACTCTGTGGCATATCGTCTACTCAGAGGCAATCTCTGCTTAACATATAAGGCCATGTCAAGCCCTGAGCTGTTGGACATGCTCCACTTGGGGAAATACCAGTCCCTCAGAACCACATGCTCTGGGGATCTAGACCTTGTCATCACAGTGGACAGGGCATGCTGGAGTGATAGATTCCTGACCCGGAGACTCGCCATGCTCTGGAGCTCCTCCTTGGCCCTCTTTGAAAGGAACCTTGACAATTGGATGGGATATAGGAAGTTCACCCCAGGGACAAAGGTCCAGGGAAGTAAATATTGTGGGAAGAAATATCCAGAGAATTGTTATGGCTAGACTTGTATAGGCCCTATGGCCGATAGCCTAGTAACAACCTATGAACCTATAAAAAATACCTGGAGTTAAGGTTAGACTGAAATCTTACAAAGTACTAGAGCCATAAATTGTAAGAAAAGAAGTTTAAAAGGCACTCCAACTGGAGATGACATAAAGAGTCATAGAATGAATGGTGTAGCCTAATAGTGTATACATTGCATCATGTATAACACACGAGATGGCTCCCTATTGAAATGTGGAGACTAGCAATGCTGAGTCCCAGCTCATCAAAAAAATAAAATGAAAATGCAGGGAAACAGTGAATATCAAACATTGCTCCCCTCCTTTAAACTTTTTTTCAGGGTGCAAACCCCCCTGTATCCCCAAACATCTATATAACAACTCTGAGATTACCATACCTTGAAGAAAGAAGAATATTTTGAGAAATTACAATCTTGGACTTGGTATATGCAAATCCAGATTTTCTGCCAGTCAGTCTATACATTTTGGGGCTTGGCATTCCAAGTCCCAACCTTTCAAATGGTTATCCACTGGAGACACTTTTTTTCAGTTTAAGTGAAGTTTGTTTATAGTGAAAGACAAAAATTAAAATTCACTTTTGAGAATTAATTTATTCTGATATGCACACTTTTTCAGAATACTGTTTTAAGTAACTCACAGTTCAGAATTTAGAACTTTCAGACTTACAGTTCTGTTTTACTCTGGAGTATCTTATTAGGAACAGAGCAGGTTTCTTTCAGCATCCATCCACATCTAGTTTTATTGTTACTACTTATGCACATGTACACAACTTTCTTCTGTGATATTCCACAGTTTCACAACTTCATCTCATGCCAGGATACCTGGTGTCTCACTGCAGGCCATAAATCCCTCTTTTGTGATTTGCAAAATATTTGCTATTGTGGGATTCCAGTCCTTTCTTTAACAGCACTTTTGAGCTGATTCAGCTTTCCTGGGCCATCTCTATGAAGCAGTTTCTTATTATTCTATGTATACATGCTGCTGCTGCTGCTAATGCAAGTTTCTTAGTAGTATATTGCACATACGCATGATCTCTAATGAAATAAACAGCACATCTAATGCATCACTACAGACACTGTGCTGCAATGACCTCCGCCACATGAAGAATACCAGATCTGTTTTGAATAGGATGGATTATGTGATTGTGTAATCCATCAGTATTCTTATGGCTGCTGCCATATCTTTGTATAATGGTGAAATAAAAAGGTTATACGAACAAAGCCGTACCTCGCAACTGTGCAGATTTTTGCATTATGTCCAGATTTTTGCCTTTTATTTTTGATCTATTTCTCATAAAACTGTGTTTTTCTAGCAAATTATTGGCAAATCATTGAGGAGTGATTTTAGAAAACAATGACAGACATTCAAGATGAGTTCTGTTTTTGTCTGTAAGTGGTTAATCTATGCTTTTCTGTGAGTTTTACTGTGTTCCTAACCCTTAAATCGAGCAGCATAGTCTGCATACAGGTTTGCTGCACCCAGAACTGTTTGTTTTTGCCTTCTGTGTTTCTGGCAGCCATCTTGTGTTTGCCTTCTGTGTTTCTGGCAGCCATATTGTGTTGGTAGGGGCCTATCTTTTCTGCTAGTGAGAGTAACAGGGCTGCCTGGACCTTGTCTGATTGGTAAAGAAAGCAGGAGCTAGCAGGATTGGCTAGATTTCTGTGTTACTAGAATCTTCTATTTTTTTATGGTATTTAAACCCAGCATTTAAGCTGGTTTGAGCTTGTTAGCCTTAAGCAGCATTCTACCATCACCCAGAATGATGCCTCAATGCAAACAGAAAATGATTGATTTTAACAATTGGCTTAGTTTCTGGTGTCATTCCAAGGGGATCCAGTACCTGACAGCCTGGAAAACATGATCGCTAGACCAGGATGCTTTGCCAACCATGATGCTTTGCCAGAGATGGCCTGCATCTGTCCCCCTTGGGCTTCAGGCTTTTGGCAAAGGCTCTTGCCTCCCCCATAGTGCCTTTTGTAGACAATGCCATGAGGTCAAAACTACCAACATGAAAATGTCATCAAAATGCAAATTAAAGGTCATGCTACTCAACTCTAGGAGTCTAAACATGAAATTGCACTCATTGTAAGCATTCTTAACCCTGGAAGATGCTGACATTTGCAAAGTCACAGAAACCTGGTTCAAAGCTGCGGAGAGCACCCCAGCTATACCAGGTTACATGCTATCATACATTCAGACCTCAAACCGTGGGCAGCAAAGCCAAAGGAGGTGGAGTTTCAATATATATTAAAGAAATACACACCTCCAAGCTGGTCAAACAGTATGACTCACAGGAGACACTCCAGGTGCAGTTAACCATTGACAAGACCCGTATTCAAATCATAGCTAGCTAAAGGCCCTCAACTTTGACTTAAGATGTCCACTCCACCTACCTAGACCTCTTCAAATCTAACAAGATTCAACCCTTTACCCTGATCCTGGGCAACTTTAACTACCCAAACATGGATTAGAAGAACTACTCATACCGAAACACAAATGCCCAGAGATTCCATGATTTTGCAATGCAAATGCCTTGGACCAGCTGGTCGACACCCCCACAAGAGGTGATAATATCTTGGACTTGATATTAACCAACATGAGTAACCACTGCAGCATCCCTCCTGTGTCATCCTACCTGATAAAATCTGACCACAAAGCAGTCGCTTTAGAAGTCACCATCTCCCACTACCCCCCCTCCTTGCTTGGGTCAAACATAAAAACTTGTCCAAAGCTGATTTCAACCTCATGAGGGAAGGTATAAACAGCTTCACAGCCCCCTCCCCCCCTGTAGGAACTGGCACAAATGTCCAAACTTACACCAAAGTACTATATAGCATTTATATAGCTGTGTGGATTCAGGAATACCTGACAGGACAAAATCATCCTCCTCAAGGAAGAGTAACCAATCTGGTGGACATATGCAACAAATAAACGCTATAATAAAGGGAAAAAAATTACTGTCCAGGACCAAGAAGGAGCAGATGCCTAACTGGAAGCAATATTTCCTTAGCCTGAACAAGCAAATAAGAGCACTAGTGAAATCCTCCAAAGCAAACTTTGAGTCCAAACTGGCCACATCTACTAAAGACAATCATAAGGTCTTCTTCACATATATCCGCAGTCTCAAAGGAAACACTCAAATCTGCTCAGAACTGGTGGTCAAGGGCAACACATATACAAATGCTGTAGATATAGCCAACCTGCCGGCAGACAGGTTCAACCAAACTTCACCCCTCTGCCCCCCATAAGTAAATCAGGACATCCCCAGCACCTGCCCTCTCCCCTTATCTCTAGGGAGCAAGACATTACTGCCCTTTCAAAGGCAAAAAATACAATCTCCATGGGACCCGATAACATCCTAGGCTGCATCCTACATGAACTCAGGCAGGAACTTAAAGCACCATCAGGCACCCTATTCAACGAAAGCCTGAGTACTGGCTTTGTCCCAGCCTAGTCCATCCCTTTGCACAAAAGTGGAGCATCCACCGATCCAGAAAATTATAGACTCATCAGCCTAACTAGCCTGATCTGCTTGGCCATGGACCGGATTATCATGGTTCTTATTAACAATGACATTGACAACCTCCAAATACTCGATGCCATACAGTTTTGTTTCATCAAGGAGAGGTCATGCCTGTTAAATTCGGTCAACTTCTTTGAGACAGTCACCAAAGTCATGGACGAGGGGAAGATGGTGCACACCACCTACCTTGACCTGGCCAATGCCTTCGATATTATTCCCCACTCAGGTATAATAGATGAACTCTCTCAATTAGGCATCAATCCATATAGTACCAGACGGGTAGCAAACTAGCTCACTGTTAGAACCCACCTACTGAAAATAGGAGAAGCCACCTCAAGCAGTAGACCTGTAATGATCTGTGCACCCCAGGGATTGGTCGTGGGGTCGCTGAACAGCAGCAGATCTGTAAGTCAAGCTCCACTCAAGTAACTCTCATGCGTGACCTCAACCTGGTCTGTGACACCAATAGGACTTGTTGGCGGGATAGATTTGTGTTCCAGAGACTCCCCATTCCATGAAATAGATGCCCTCTCTATGTCAAGCAGAGTAACTCATCGACCCTTTTTAAGTGCAACCTGGATAACTGGATGGGGAACAGGAAATACACCCCTGGGATTCCACCTGTGTACCTGCTGGGCATGGGCATCAGAGCTGACTTGTCGAAACATGTGCTAAATTCTTGGCTTGGCTTGTAAGGACCTCAGGGCCAGTAGCCTAGTAACTTCCTATGATCCTATGATCCTACCTTTTAGAAAATTCACGCTAATGTATAACCAGTTATTTTATTAACTAAGTTTGTAAGAACAAATATTTAAAAATTGTCCCTTATTTTGAGCCTTATATATATATGTATGCATTGTGTGTGTGTGTGTGTGTGTGTGTGTGTGTGTGTGTGTGTGTGTGTGTGTGTGTGTGTGTGTGTGTGTGTGTGCGTGCGTGCGTGCTTATATGTACAACTGCTCATTCTCTAGAGATGCCACCTTTTCAAATGGCAAAAGAGAGGCATTTTTATGGAATGGTGAGATTTATAGCTCCCAATCATCCCAGATTACCCAAGAGCACCCATTTTTTAGCTTAAATAAGCTTAATTTCCAGACTGTCTGATTTGGGTGCATGTGCACCCGAATTTTACAGTAAAGTAACTTCTGTTCCACTGTAGATGTCTCAGGCAATCACAGTTCTGCTTTACCGCATCTACTTTGCATATGGCTGGCCAGTTTAATTTCCTGTTGTGCGGATACAACTGTGGCGGAGCCAGTATGCTAGAAGTGTTCAATTAGGTCTGCTCAGTCTGCATATATCAGTGCTCTGTTGTCTGTTAATTTCTGGAATACGAACAGGAGAGGACAACATCATAGACAGAGCACAATGAAGGAGCTAGAGGGTCATCATAGAATTGCAGTGTGCCAGACTGACTGAAGACTGGGCGGTTGAACAGCGATTCAACTTTGCCTGTGCCTTTGATGAAAAACTTTCTTGAGGAAGTTCTGGCAGTTCTTTTTCAGATTTGTTTAGAGCAGCTAATAGTGTGCAGATTGGAAAAAAGGAGTTTGAAGTTTTTCCCAGGAGATCTGAGGTTTGTTTTGTTGTGCAACTGTGTATTGGAGGAGTTTATTTTCATTCTGCAGTTATCACAGCGTAAAATAAAATTATTCTAAAACTGAGACCTCTTAAGTGAATCATTCATGGGTCATTTCAGTCATTTCTTCATAACTGTCATATTTTTGATTACCACTACTTTTAACAGTAATATTAGTCTGATGGTTATAAGTGCTGAGTAATGATTGGTTGGCTTTTATTAATGTAAGCTTATATTTCGTTATTATTCTGAGGATTTTATGTGAGTTTTTAAAAGAAGTTTTTGTGGTCAAGTTGAGATGAAAGTGCATAACCTGTTATTTTACTTTCCACGAAAAATCAGTTTTGTAGCTTCATGTTACCAGTGCTTCCATCACGGATGACTTATTTATTTAATTTCTGGTGAAGAAGTCACATGATGACACACTAAGTCAATTGTGCAAGGAAAAAAAAATCAGTATTTTCAAGGGATAAAGAAAACATCTGGAGGGTCTAGATCATCAGGGTAAATATTCATTATTAGAAGTTAAGGGGGCTGAAGTATTACCTGCCATAAATTCATCAGCAAACAATTGTGGTGTCTGCACTGCATGGGTCTAAAAATAAGATACAAGAAAGGGGATTTTCAGATTAGTAAGAAATGAAACATCACTTTCAGGCATAATAATTTGTGGAGGAAACAAAGATATAGAGATGAGTCAACCAGAGGATATAAAATTATTACTGAGCCCTGGTCAACACACTACAGACTGTTTTATTTACAGACATTTCTCTGGCCATCAGATTTGAAAAGGCATTAAAATCATAGGGGCTGGAAGCTGTTGAAGACTGGGGGGGGTGAGAGGGGCACTTAGTGATCTAAAAAGGGCAATTTTTAAAACTATTTACTACCACGACATAGGTTCACTTGGAGGACATTTTAAGTTTAGCAAATTTCACTTTTGCTGCTTGAATTAACATTTCCTGATTGGTCTTACCTATCCCATGGCTGATAATTGTATATTAGCCCTAGCGAGAATAACTGTGATCATACCATAGATAATGTGAGGGGACCCATGTAAGGGATGCAGCATTTAGGAACTGCCTCTATCCATTAGTGGCATGAGGTGCAGTCCTGGACTACATTTTCTATTACCCATCCTTAGATCCAAGTTATATTTGAGTATGGACAGGGATGAGCTTTGTTTTACTTGAATGGATAGTCTGTTCTGGAACAGTGGTAGCCTCTGTGATGTATATCCATCTCTCCACAACATCTGATGCCATTTGTCTTCCTGATATTCAGTTGGTCCATCAGTATTAGGTCAAAGGATGCCTTGAATGCCAGACACAGGTCACCTCAAAGTACTCTGTAAGATACTGAGTATAGTGATAAATCTTTGAGGTGATCCATGCAAGACCTATTGCTTAGGACTTGTATCTTTTTATTAAGGTATCTCTGTGGGTATTCCAATTGTTGCATGGGTCTGGACAGATACATGCCAAAGTGAGCATTATGCAAAATGATTGACCTAATGAGGGTTTTGTAAAGGGGGGAAATAATATATCTAGGTCTAGTCACAATCAATTTGTTTTTAAGCTGTGCAATATACAAAGACTTTCCTAGGACTCTGGGCACATGTTGGTCAAAAGTTAGGTCGCTGTACATGCAAGTTCACAAATGCTGAACAACTGGGTCAGTTTTCAGGGGATATTGTCAATTTGGCAGTTCCCTGGAGTAGATAACTTCCCAAAGGATATGATAATGTATTTTTGGAGTTTAGTTTCACTTCATGATTCTGGCATCATGTATTGTTTGGGACAAACCTTCCTGCATGATGGTTAAGTCATCTGGAGATTCAATAACTACTCCTAGCTTGCAGTCATCTCAAACTTAGTCAGCTAAAGCCCTTTAGTATTTGCTTTTACTTTTTTTTACCTTCATCCGTTGCTTTGGTGACAAGAGTAAAGCTTAAAATTTGCCCATGATTTTGAGCCTTTCACACTTTCTCCCGATTCTTGCCCTAAGAGGTTGAGAGATGAGAGCATATGTTTGACCGTCCCTGATTTTGTGTCATAATTTTGGTCTGTTCCTCATATGTGTGATTTTCTGACACATTTATGAGGACTGAAAAACTTAATAATGATAGACACTTGAGTTTCAGACAAACACTGATACATTTGCTAAACAAACAATACTGTCTTGCAATGAAAACAGACTTACCATGAGCAATAAACTTCTCTGCCCTTAAAACTCAAATTCATTGAAACAGCATGAAAACCCACATTCATTTTGCATCTGGCCAGTGGTGGACTAAGCTTACCTCTGGGCTGTTTTTAAACCACAGACTCCCTACACATTTTTAGGGACATGCATACATGTATGCGTTCTTTGATTCACCTTCCTGATTGTATTAGATTATATTCCTTGTAGAATGTAGCACCACTTGTTAGAATGTGCTTTAAATTTGTAGTTTTGAACAGTTTTCTAGTAAGAACTGAAACAAAATGTATGAACCAATAATAACAAAACTACCCATTTCAGAAATGTTCTGCCATAAAAGGCCACTCAAACTTCTGTCATTACAATCCACTATTATCAGTAAATATGCAAAATCTCTGCAGAAGTCAGTCATGTAAATAATTGCACATTAAAGGGATCTGTAACTAATGAAGAGGCTGTTGCTAGCAAGCAACTTTATATTTCATAGTTTTATCTACAAATAAAGTGCCTGTTGCCCTTGAAGAATAAATTGCCTATGGTACATTAAAAAATGATAAGCTAGTAATATTGCAATAGGAAATGGATGGCAAACTGATAACAGGTTCATAATTAATAGGTAACTCCTCCAAAGGAGGGCATTCACAGGACTGTAGCATCTACTCCCTTTAAAGTACAACACAGCACAGTATCAGAGATCCATCTGCATATTGTGGGAGTAGAATCCACAGCCTTCTGCATCAAAAGCAAGTATACCACCTGTTGTGCTATTAATAATGCAAATAACTTAGCATAAGCAGCACCTAACTTCTCTTCCCCTGATGCTCTCAGCTGCTTGTAAAATCCACTTGACACTCAATTAAACCTCTCAACTTCGCAGCACAATAAATCTGGAAAAAGCCAAAATGTATTTGGGGGTGGGCAAAGGGCCAAAACCAAGGACACATTAGTTGTTAAAATAAAGTGGTTTGTGATACCATGTGTTTCCTGAAAGAGAAAGACTGAAACTTAAAAGGTTATTATTATTTAGTGAATTCAGCTCTCACTAATTTGCCATAAAACCACAAATTTTATGAGGAACAGACCAAAAGTATAAGCCAAATATTCTGTGAAAATCTGGACAGTTGAGAGCTATGGACTCAACTCCCTGAATCACAAGTGGTGCTATGGGTAGAGAATTCGGGCTCTTGTTTTTGTACCTAAGGTAGAGGGTTTAATCCTGACTAGCACTAACTACCAAGATATACCTAACTAGGGCATTTTACACACACATACACCTATCCTGAAAAATTGAATCAGCAAAGCAAAACTCCCCTTACTGTATGAAGCATGGCAGCAATGATTAGCAACTCCAACATAATGTGATCACATACACTTATGGAACACAGCTAGTATTTATCTTCTGCACACTTTCCACATTAGCTTGCAATGCATGCAGTCTGTCTTGATTAATTTTTCCCCAAGAGACAGGTCTTGCAGCTGTAGAAGTGGTGGTGGTGGGGGGGTGCTCCTCTCCCTTGCTGTATGGTTCTGGCACCCTTGATTAAAATATAGTGCCACTGCAATAAATAGCATAAGAAGAATGATGTTGAAGTAAAAAATGTTCAAAAATGTGGGAATATATGATTTGGCAGAATAATTACTTCATTGCTGGTGGATATCATTTAAAGGAAAACTCTACCTTGTGTAATTGAACATATGTGGGGATGTCCATTTGTGTGTTTATTTAAATATGCATATCTTATTTTAATTAGGTGTCCCTGATTGTCCCTTATTCTCCAATCTGGAAGTTGAGAGATATGGTGAAATTTTGCAGGACAAACCATTCCCATAACCATTGCAAAAGACAAGACTTCGCTTTTTTTCCAAAGTAAAAGCTCACTCTTGTAGAATTTGAATTATTTCAATATGTTCTTGTAATATTAAAGTGCTCCAGATAACAAATGATTGTTTATATTTCTACTAGAAAAAAATAGAACTATTCACCTTAAAATTTTAAGTCATTTACCAAAAAAAAAAACTAATGATTTTTAATCCAAATTCCATTCTGGTGCAGAGACAATTTTTAAGCATCACATCAGCAACTAAAGCCTTAATTGAAACAGTACCTAACACAAAATTACTAGTAGTCATAATAGATGATAACCTAAAATTTGATCAACACATTTTTCAAGCCATTAAGCAAATATACCAAAAGCTAGGCTTACTTTACCATTTTAAACTCTTCCTCACTGAATCCTCCAGGAAAAAGCCTTGCATCTTCTTACCTCCTCCAGTCTCTTCTGTTACATCTCACCAATTCTCACTAATCTCAATTCTACCGTAAAAAATAAACTTGAGATCTGCAACAAAATTGTCAAGTTTGCTGCAGACCTACCCAACCCCATTTATCACTTTTAACATAGTACTAATATCTTGAGACATTGACAGAATAGGAGAATGTAAATAGGTTCATAGGTTCATAGGTTCATACTAGGCTATCTGCCCTAGGGCATTTATAAGCCTAGCCAGAGTGTGTTTGGCTTTCACCACCCATTTTAAATTAATTTTGCTATGCCTTTTTTCGAGGTTAGTATACTGTGCCTCTGTCTAACAGTGACACAGAAGTGATACCCGGGGTAAACCTACGATCTCCCATCCACTCATCAAGATTCCACTTGAAGAGTGTCAATGAGGGACTCTGCCTAACCTGGACTGGGATTTTATTCCAAAGTGAAGGGAGCCTCTGGGTTATGAATCTGTCCCTCCAGCATATCCTATTTATTTCAGTGCTGAGGTTCATGTCTCTCGAGCGCGTAGCTCGATGGGATTTGGATTTTCTGAGGTGCAGCATGTCCATTAATTCCGGGTTGGACATGGCTTTATATGACAGGCACAGATCACCTCTGAGTAGGCGGTATGCCACTGAGTAGAGCTGGAGTTTCTTTAACCGGGCAGCATATGGCATCTGTTTGAGCCCTTTGATCCTCTTGGTGAGGTACTTTTGGGGTCTTTCCAGTTGCTGCAGGTGTCTGGCATGGTACATCCCAAAAGGGGCATTGTACTCAATTATGGGCCTGATGAGGGATGAGTAAAGAGGCACGATGACCTCCCCTGATCTAGATGTGAATCCCTTCATGATTAGGTGGGCTATATAAAATGTTTTTCTAACCACTTTGGCCACGTGGTTGTCAAATGAGAGATTGTTATCAACTTGGGTCCCCAGGTCCTTAATTACTTCTTCTGTACTTAATGGATTACCACCTATGCGGTAATTTGTGGGCACTTTGTTTTTGCCAAAGGAGATGACTATACACTTTTTGGCGTTTAGCTTGAAGCCATGGCTCTGGCACCAGTTGTCTGTTTCTATGAGGCCCTTTTGGAGGATGCTTGTGTCGGCTGGAGAGTCGATTATGGCGCCCAGTTTGCAGTCATCTGCGAACTTGGTCAGCCACAGTCCTTCCGTGTTGGCCTGTACCTCCGAGAAATATATACCGAACAAGAGAGGTCCCAGGACTGAGCCTTGTGGGACGCCACTTGTAACTGGTTTGGAGTCTGACATGGCTCCAGCAATTCTAACCATGTGGGTTCTGTCCTTGAGCCAGTTTGCAACCCATCTAGTGACATAGGGATTTATATTTAAGCTGGTGAGCTTATCTATAATGCCAGAGTGGGGTATTGTATCGAAGGCTTTTGCGAGGTCCAGGTAGGCTGTGTGGACCACCTTCCCTCGTCAATGGCCTTGGTGACTGTTTCAAAAAACTCAACCAGGTTTAAGAGGCAGGATCTGCCCTTAACAAAGCCAAATTGGGTAGGATCCAGTGTCTGTAGGTCCCCAATATCTTTATTTATGAGGTCCATGATGATCCTTTCCATAGCTTTGCAGACCAAGCTAGTCAGGCTTATGGGGCGATAGTTTCCAGGATCCGTTGAGGCACCACCTTTGTGGAGAGGGACCACTGTTGCTGTACGCCACTCTTTGGGTACATATCCTGTAGTAAGGCTGAGATTGAACAGTAGTTTTATGTTTGGGTTTAGCTCTTCTTGGAGTTCATGTAGGACGCAGCCCGGGACACCGTCTGGTCCCATTGATGCTGTGTTTTTTGCTTTGGAGAGGGCAGCTCTTACCTGAGCATCTGAGATGTCAGGGGGGCAGCACTCTGCTGGGAAAGATATTTGCCCTTTTGGTGGGGGGGGGGGAGTTTGCGCTGAACCTGTCAGCTAGGATGTTGGCAATGTCTGTGGGTTCGGTGTATTTTTTGTCATTTTGATTAATGTACATTTTCTGAAGTAACAGAAGTCTGTAACTCTAATTACTGCCTTTATTTGTTTAGTGTATTTCATTAACTTTTCACCAAAAGTCACCAGTTTTAGTAGGGATTAAGAAGTACAATAGAACACTTTTTTAAATATTGCTCTTACAAACTTAGAAAGTTGGTAGAATAACAGGTTTTGCATTAACATGAATTTTCTGAAGGATATAAAGTTTGAAAGTCGAATGTCTGCCATTGTTTTCTGACTTCATTCTTCAATGATTTTTGCCAGAAAAACTACAATTGTATGAGAATTGGACAAAGATATGAGTAAAAAAAATCTGGACATTCGACAGAAATCTAGATATTTGGTAGGTATGCGTACAGAGCTATAGTTCGAGTCAAAATGAAGAATGTCCCCGAAAATCTGGGACAGCTGAAATGCATGAAACGGACTAAATCGCAACATTCGTCTTCTAGGCCGGTCCTCACTTGTATGAATTTCTGTCTTGAGCAATCCCGCCCTTACCCCAATAACATTTCGAGAAGTAGTGATTGACAATATACATTCAAACCCCGCCCACAGCGCACTAACGACGACCACCACCACAAATATAAACATTCTCAGATACAGTGAAATCTTGGAAACGGAGATTCCGTATAGAGGAATACAGAATGTGTTACCACTTCAAAGATTTGTAAGGAAACTTCGCTGAGTACTAACTGTTCTCTATCTTTGGTAAACGAGACACCGTTTATTTCTGCCTGATAGTTGATGTTTTTTTCTCTGATTTGGGAGATAATCTGACAGGAAACCACAGGTAAGGGTCTTGTCACTTTGCAGTTGTGCGGCACTGTGTTGTAGGCAGTTACGTTGTGGTGACTGTGGTGTATATTTGATAGATTTTTGAGGTGCAAGAATGTTTGAGAGACGTATCAGTTAACTGTACTTGCAGCTTGGATTTTGCGGGGAGGTCGAATGCTGTGAGGCAGGGTGTTATTACTCATAATGCAAGCATGTACTTGTTGCAAGTTTAGCAGTTTTTCATTTGGTTTAAAAATGTGTATTGCGGCGGACACGTCTCTTTTACACTGAGGCCAGTGATGCCGTTTCAACTCGTGCCTCGAGTCAAGGAAAACTGGCCGAGCAGTGAAGGATTTCTGGCTGTTTGTTGTCAACTTTTCCAGACTTGAGCTGTATCGTGCAGTTAATTCAAAGTCACCGAAGCTGCAGATAACTAGTTAGTTCTGGTTTAATATCTTTTGCTGCTTTACAACATAAAGTGTGATTCTTTAAATGTATCAGAATCGTAACAGAGACTTATTAAAAATGCGTGACAAAATTAGAGACATACATGAAAATCAGGGGCAACTGATCGGTACGGTTTTAAAATGATTATCCCTTGCGAGTGCGATATCCTTGTGGGTTTATCAGACCGTTGATTTATTTCCTAATTGGAAAGTTTTTATACAAGCATGAATACAAATACTTATGAAGACAATTGAATTCACTGTACGGTTATTGTCAGGAGTTACCGCAGTGGGAACTTGGCGGTATGGATATTCTGGAAAGAAAGTTTGTGTTAATATGCCTTATACTTTGTTTCATTTAGTTTTGACACTGTCTTTTATTCAGCTACTGCGGCTGACATACGTTATCGTTTTAATTCTTCCCTGAAGATGCAGCGTCATAAATACCCAGGGACAGATTACACTTTTTTTTAAATATTGACACAAGCGCAAAGAAAGTTGATGGACTAGAATAAGATCTGTATTGATACATATTTTCCAGAGGAGGGTGACATCAGTAAATCACGATATGCAACGTTATTTATTTAAATCATTAAATAAGTGCTTTGTCACAGAATCGTAACAGAGACTTATTAAAAATGCGTGACAAAATTAGATACCTACATGAAAATCAGGGGCAACTGATCGGTACGGTTTTAAAATGATTACCCCTTGCGAGTGCGACATGGCACTAAAAATTGTTTTTGGCAGCATTTAATATGCCTTTTAAAATTTTCAGTGGACATAGCTGTCGACACAGTAATGGAACCATTTAGTATTTCAGTCTCACTAGTTTTTGTTTTGACGTTTCACATAGAAATTGTGTATGCACAGACCCATTGTTGTATGTATATAAGCGTAAGCGAAGTGCTACAAATTCTTTTCGTTGTGCCCAGGGTAGGATTGCCACCTTTCCAAATGGCCAAAGTGGGACATTTGTGCTACAAACATCAGATTTTGCAGGGCAAAACATACCCACGGCCAGTACAGAGCTTCAGTTGTTTGCCTGAATAAAAGTTTATTCTTGTAGCATTTTTGTTCCTTATTCTGTTTCGTATAACATTTCGGTGTTTCAGAAACAGAATAACTGTTTTATGCAACTATTACATACAATATAGAAAATACTTTTGTCCTAAAATCTCAGGGCATTTGCCATTTTCTCAAAATATTTTGCTGGACACAACTGCCCAAAGAGGGACTGTCCCTCGCAAAGTGGGACAGGTGGTAACTCTAGCCCAGGGTGTTTTTTTTCCCCTCTGGAGAACAAAATTCTTATTAGTTTTTAGTGGAAACATTCAGTCTGCATAACCGATGCGGTTAACCTGAAATTTTCTTCACTACCAGGTAATACTGAATTAGCTCAAGTAAAAGTTTCTTCGGTGCTTTATGGCAATTCACACTGGTGTGCAACCTTGCAAAAAGAGACATCATTTGACCACGTGACTTTCTGTGTCATAAATACTGCTAGGTTTATTTCGATTTACGCTTTAAAGTTGCACTTGAGCCTTCCTCCAACAGCTGGTACAACGTATGTTAGGCGAAGATTTCGGAGTAGAATAGCATGGCTGTTTGCTGTGTAGGGTAGTAATGGAAATGGTCGGCTTTAGATATCAACATTTATGAAGTATTGTCTTATT
>NC_056744.1:860883836-860898836 GCF_019279795.1 Protopterus annectens
CCAGTTGTGTCAATGGTGATGTCCTTTTTTGGGGGATTTCCCCCTTTGAATTAGTGCAACCATTGAGTTGGTGTATATAAGTTTGGGTGTGTAGGGGAGGTTCTGCCCCCCTCAAAAACACTTTTTTATATCATTTTTTCAGGGGACTTTAGGAAAGGGATTCTGATCCTCAGCAGGTTAATCTTTGTCTACTCTTACTGGAAGCTGATATGCATATATGTATTCATATGTTCAGTTTTTACTAACTAGAACTGAAAAATAGTGTATTAAATTAGTCTTAAAAGGCAATTTATTGCAGTTTGTAAAGCATCACCTACATTTCCTTTTTCTGGGTTGCTTATTATTAAACTAATATTACTTTTTAATATGTCTTTTATTTGAAGTTATGATGCCTGATTTTTTCAATTATGATATAGTCAACTAGTAAAAAGCAAACAAAAAAATACAAGCTACACAAATCAAGGAATACATACTTTGTCTAAAACAAAAATATAGGTACAGTGGATATAAAAAGTTTACACACCCCTGTGTAATCCTACTAGGACAGTTGAACTTTATTTGGGGTTAATCAGAGTCTCTTTAATTGATGGCAGGTGTGTACCCAAGAAGACTGAATGCTGAAATTAAATCAAAAGATGCTTCAACAAAGTATTAGTTTAAGGGTGTGCACACACAACAAAGTAAGTTTAAGGGTGTGCACACTAATGCAACCAGCAAATTGTAAATTTTTTATTTTTATATTTTTCCCCTAAAAGATTTGTTTTTCAATTGAATTGTACAGGTTATAGGTCACGTTAAAGGTGGGAAAAGTTTTGAAATGTTTTATTGTGGCCTCATTTCTTTGTATCACAAAAAACCTGGCATTTTAACAGGGGTGTAAACTTTTATTTCCACTGTATAACTGGAACAAAGGTGTAATATAAGCATGTCTAAGATACTGATCCAAACTTTTTCCAGTCCTTGAACTGCTTGTAAAAGTTTCAGTAGTTTTTAAAGATTTAACAATATTCTAGCAGATTTAAGAAATGGACAGCTGATATCCTAACCTGATACAACAAATGTGTTGTGCTCATGTTTTTTCCTTACTGTAGAATGTTAAGGCAGCAAATAAAGTAGTTCTGCCAATATATACTAATGGTGGAAGTTTTACTTAAGAAGAGTCTAGCCATGCTGTTTTCACTCTATATGAAGTGGACTTCATTGTTTTGTCCTTATTAACTTGGCTTAATAAAACCCAGTCCATTTGTATGCCTCAATATTGCTTTCTGAGTTTTCACTTTTATGATTTTTGTACTTCATGTAAAGTCTTACATTCTGACAATGTTCTTTCAAGTTATGGAAGTAAGGTTTTGTATCTGTGGATTGAGTAGACTTTTCTGTTCTTGGCAGGAATTAATTTACATAAGAAACTGCACAGTGCATGTTTTGCAGTGTAACATATGCACAACAGGTTTGTGACAAGTGAGCCAGTAGCCAGAAACAATAAGATCTACAAAACACTGTGCAGGCAACATATATTGCATACTTAATTGGAGGATTATTATAATTAGTTACATTGTCACGATGCTGTTTGACGCACTTAAATAAAACACCTGAGGGGTGGTGATATATGCCAGGAGACCTTTTTTTTGGCAGCTGCTTAGGTAAGAAATGTTTGTGGGTGACTGTGTTTTTGTTTTTCTGAATGCCTGTGTGAAGAGCTACCACTGCTTTAAAAAGTGTATGTTTGTAATATTTTAGTTATGTGGTCACAGTGAAGGTAGTCATGCTTATTGACTGTACCTGGGAACTCACTGTAGTTTGTGCCAGAAGTGTCATTTTCAGGCTGGTTTATGTAATTTTGATTTCTTCATAAAATCTCCAACTACTGTTAAGTTTAGTTGCTCTGAGCAGGAAGCCCACTAGGTTACTGTGTAGAGGCAGTCTAAGGTTAAGAAACCAAAATCTGGGGCTATAATCTGACTACTTGTGCTCTTTTCTTAAGAGACATTAAGTATCTCTCTGGGCATGAACAGTACATAATTTTCATGCCATTCAACAGTTTAAACATTTGTTCAGAAGACATAATACAAGTGTAGCGGCTTCCATGTAGGAGAACATTGTGCTCACCCAATTAGTGTGAGATTTTAGTCCAAAACATTCTTGTTTTCTTACAACTTGTTTATGTAAGTTATGGACTTGTTTCTAGAAACTAACCCACTGTTTATAGAAATTTACTATGTTTTCGATGGTTTTACAAGAACAGATTGCTTATAAGCATAAACATTGCCCTTCATCATCCTTGCCATATGAGTTAGAGGGCTTTGATTTTTTTTGGATTCCTTTCAGTAAGATGTTGAAATAAAAGGTACAGGTGAAGAGGGGGAATTTTAGTGCTCTACCCATGAGTGTTAAATGTAGTGTTTTATTGTTGTTTTTAAGGATTCTTATATTCCCACTGACAATGCAGTGATATTTAACATAGTGTTTTTAAAAGAGGTATAATATGCTTGAAGTCTATGACCACTGTTTATCTTCCTCACTCAGATTTTAGATCAAGTGGGTTTGGCATCTACAAAGTTTAAGAAACAGTTGTGATAACACACTTACACTACATAATATGATGATGTATGCTAAACAAAACAACTCTAATATTTATGCCCTTATAATAGATGCTCAGAAAGGATTTGATAGTGTGGATATAAACTTTTTGTTTGTGTTGCCTTATTTCAATATGCCACAGGAATTTATTCAGATACTACAAATATTATATAGTAATCCGTATACTACGTTCTATATTAATAGGAGTTATTCTAAAAGAATACAGATTAAAAATGGTACACGGCAGGGTTGCCCTTTGTCCCCCTTATTGTTTAACCTTTATTTAGAACCTCTATTTTTATATATTAAGCAAAATTTGTATCATAACGCACCAATACTTTATAGGAATAAATTAGTAATGTCGGCATTTGCTGATCTTATTATTTATTGTACAACCCCAATTTCTGATAGTGAAAAGATAGTAAATGTTATAAACGAATTTTCAGAAGTCTCTAATTATAAAATTAATTTGGAGAAAATAGTATTTTCCCGTTAAGAACCCCTAAACCTTTTTCATTAATGTCCCTGTTGGGGAAGATATCATGTAAAGAAAATATCAAATATTTGGGTATTAGCTTCTCTACGGATAATAAGGACTTTTATAATAATAATATTAAACGAGTATGGGAACTAATAGTAGCTGATTGTGGCAGATGGAGGAATTTAAGACTACCGGTGTTGGCAAAAGTATCAATAGTGAAAATGAATATATTACCACGAATGTTATATATCTTTAGGCCTGCTCAAGTATCAATTACAAAGACAGTTTTTAAACAAATTCATGAAGATCTAGCTAAATTTATTTGGGAGCCAAAGAAAACTAGAATATCATATGAGAAATTAATGACCCCGAAGAGTAGAGGAGGACTTGAGTTACCGAATTTTGAAGTATACTATTTAATTGTGAACGCCAACAGGTGTTTAAGAATTGCTAATTACGAGGTAATTAATACAAAGTGGACACCAACTTGGGTGGTCTTGAATTACAAGCATATTCTAGATCGGAACATAAATCCTAAAGCTTTACCCTTTTTGGATAAAAGTAGTTTGATAAAGTATGGGATTATGGACCACTTAAAAACATATGTGTCATCTTTGCAAAATTTATTCCAATCAGTAGACTTGTTGCAATATATGATGGTTTTTCAGCCTTTCCATAGGAATCCCAATTTTAAACTAATCAGTTGATTGATCTTAGTAAATTTCCATTAATAGTTAATTTGACTCTGATTGATTGATGTTTTTAATAAATTTCATTTATCGGCTTCGCAAGTTAGGCAGGAATTGAATCTTCCTAAGAGTTATATGGTTGTCGTGAGACAAATCAGAGAACTTGCTCTGACTCATTTTGAAAACTTTAAACCGGTAGTTGGAATTGTGGATAAATGCTCTGAATTGTGGCAGGCTCTCCAACAGGAGGTCAAATTTATAACAACAACAAATAAATTAATTAATAATTTAAAATTCCAGGATAAAATTCTGTTCTCAGGGTATTGGGTAAACAAAATGACAGTAGCAGATAATCAGGTATTAAAAGCAATTGATTTAACAATAAAATCGGTCTCTTTTCAAAAGTTGATGTATACGCAGTTGATGATTTGGAATAATGCTTATTATACTCGTCTTAGGTTACATAAATTTAATCCTAAGAATTCTCCAACTTGTCCATATTGCACAAATCAAACGGCGGATCTTCTTCATATGTTCTGGAGCTGCAAGTGTATATATAAACTTTGGAACTCTCTTAGAACACAACTACAAAAGATGGGTTATCAAAGTTCAACGTTATCATGGGAATTTATGATTCTACATGTTCCTCCAAGAGAGCTCTCTAGGTCACAAACTATAATATGTATGAATATTTTTTTGCTGATGAAGTTATATATAGCTACAAATTGGTTAGAACCAGATAAGACATCATGGGATAATTTCAAGCTTGTGGCTATAAAGCATATATTAGCACATAAATTACTCCTGAAGCAAAGTAACAAAAATATTAATAACCCGAAAATATGGGAAAAGGTTTTTAACATTATATTAGCATAATACTGTTATTAGGAATATATTAAAGTTTGGATGTATATGTGGAGGAAACAATGTTTTGAAAATATGTATGATATGTATGGACGCAAAGTACTTCTGCAAATGTTTTGGCTTTGTTTTTTTTCCCTGGTGGCTTCTTTTTTGGAATAATGACGATTTTTATATGGAAGCATTTCATGTAGATATTGTATATAGTTTTGATAGTAATAGTAGTGAATTATGTGTGTGATTTTATTGTATTTTGAAAATATATATCAATAAAAATTTATTATGGAAAAAATAAGTTTAAGAAACAGTTGTTTTGAAGGTCCAGCATGGCTCTCAATCTCTCCTCATATCAGCAAATTACTTTCCTTTTGTTCTGTTATTTTTTTAAGGTTCTAAGCACAGCATCTATGAGAAATCTGCAAGTATGTCAATCATGCAGCATATTATTCATTTAAATCCACTTTTTCTGGGTGATGGTTAGGGGCACACTTTGCTGAACGTTCTTCAACATTGTATTAATGTACATATATCACTGGGTAAACAAGTCTGTTACTTTACAAGAGCATATTAAGTTGTCATGAAGCATAGACTTAAAAAAGCAAATGGTCTCCAATTTCTATACTCATTAAATTCAGCTTTGCTGTTGTAGGAAATGTAAAATAAATAAATAAAAAAATTAACGTGTGTATGCATCTGTTTTTGTAACAGATAGAGAAAGAGAGAGAGAAACAAACCATTAGTGGCTACATTCAGCTGCAAGCAGTGGTTAGATAAGAATTTAAGGTCAATAGAGACTTGCTTGAAGACTTGAAAGTTGATTGGAGCTAGGGCTCTAGAGTTCAAGGAAATACTCAGGGCTCTAGCACTCCCTGAAAGAAGAAAAAATAGAAGGAGTTGAAGAAGAAAAAGAATGGCAGCTTCTCCGAGCAGCGTGTGTGAGGACTACAGAACAGATATGAGGCCATGATGGGTGTGGAAATAAGGTACATGTGGAATGCAGAAATCCAGGAAGTTATCAAAGAAAGGAGTGCAGGAAAAAGTGGGAGATGAAAAAAAGATGGACCAGGCTAGGAAATAATACTGGTTGGCTAACATAAGCTAAGAGAGCAGTCAAAATAGCAAATAACTAGCCATCAGCTTCTGGAAAGGGATGCAGCAGATGGCAGAAAGAAACTCTTAGCAGGTTGCAAGGCACAGACAGAAACATAAAGAAGACAGTCATCATACTCCCTTTATATAAGGGATAGATACCATAACAACCTGCTTACCAGTCTACAGGACATCAAATACAGGTGGAAGGTGTACTTCCCCCAGCTTTTGGAAAAAAAACAGAATCTGTAGTGACCCATACACAGAATATAATGAAAGAGGAAGAAGAGCCAACGCTAGAAGTACGAATAGCACTAAGGAAAAAGAAATTAGGAGAAGCAGCAGGCTCAAATTATATCAAACAGATATGATCAAGGTGTCTGGTGAGACAGGGGAGAAATGGCTCCAGAGGGTACTAAAAGCAGTATGGAGTGAGGCATATCCCAGATTACTAGAGAACAAGCATTCTAGTGCCAGTGTACAAGAACAAGGGGATATTTACAACTGAGGGCAGTACAGACGTATCAAACTCCTGTCACATTGCGTTAAAGTGTTGGAGAGGGCAACACAGGTATGCAGAGTAGTAGAAAGTAAAACTGGATATGAGCAAAATATATTCAGATCAGGATACACCACGACCAGCCTGATATTTGCAGTAAGAGAGATAGAGACGAAGGGTGAGATAAGGGAATAAACCAAGTTGCCATTCCTAGGCTTGGAGAATGCATATGATAGGGTCCCAAGAAAGCTGACAGTCCTGCAATTGTTCGAAGTCCTGGAAACACTGGTAGAATTAGTGCAGTCTATGAACGGGTACCCAGTGACATAAACGTGAGTATTGTTTGGACTCACAGAGAGGAATCCACTGAGGGTGCATGTGCATCAGAGCTCACCTCTGAGCCCACTGCTGTTCATACTGGTTACAGACTACTTTAGCAAACGGGCCGAAGGGGAAAGTTCAACAAAATTGCTGTATGCAGACTATGTGGCATTACAAACAGAATCTGTGCAAGAACTTCAGCAAATGAAAGGGGGATGGAATGCAAAACTGTAGGCACAATAGATTAAACTGAGTACAGATATGGTGTTGTCATGTCAGTAAATGGGAGGAAATCAGAAGTTGAAAAGTGAGACTGCCAACTACTTCACAGGCAGGGACTAAAGGTGGAGGTATCTCTATTTACATAAAAAATAAATATACTTCAAGGATAGTCAAACAGGACAATGCAGTTGAGCTGCTCCATGTTCAAATCACCATAGGTAAAATTCGATACCACTTCTTTGCAAGCTAAAGGTCTCCTTCCATGACCCACAAAACCCATACCATATATTTAAACTTGTTAGAAACACTAACCATCCAACCCAATACTATATTCATGGGTGACTTTAATTATCCCTCTATTAAATGGGAATCCTATATGACACCAAACATACGTGCACAGAGATTCCTAGATTTTGTAAACACAAACTCCCTGGACCAGATAGTCAGTACACCAATGAGGGGTGCAACCATACTGGATCTGGTCCTCACTAATATGGGAGAGTGCTGCACACCCACTACTGTAATGCCTTCCCTGGTAAGGTCAGACCACAAAATGGTCTCCTTGGAAGTAAAAAATAAAACCTGGACCCCCAGCTAAACCTGGAATATTCAGGATCTATTCTAAGGCTAATCTCCAGCTATTAAGTGAGAACCTGGCTAAATTAAGTCCATGTAAACCCCGAGAACACTGCTGCCTATGCAGAACTTTGTAAATGGAGCCACCTATACTGAGCCAGAAGATATAGCAAACCTCCTGGCTGATAAATTCAGCTCCAACTTTACCTCTCTCTCCCCCTTAACGTTCCCTCGGGAAATATCAAATATAACTCCCCCTAATATTGCTAGGGAACAGGTCCTTAATGCTCTCTCTAAGACCAAGAACACTGCATCAGTGGTCCCAGACAATATCCCAGGATGCCTTCTAAATAGCATGAAACGTGACCTATAAGGGCCTCTGGAATTACTGTTTAACTGTAGCTTCCAAACAGGCTTCATGCCTCATGAATGGAGAAAGGCAGCAGTCATACCTCTGCACAAAGCTGGGCCATCTACAGATCCTGGAAACTACAGACCCATAAGTCTCACTAGTCTTGTATGTAAAGACATGGAAAGACTTACCATGGAGATGATCAGTAGAGATATAATAAACCTCCATGCACTGGACCCAACCCAGTTTGGTTTCATCAGGGGCAGATCATGCCTACTCAACCTGGTAGACTTCTTTGAGAAGGTCACTAAAGCAATGGGTGAGGGCAAAATTGTTCACACTGCCTTCCTTGACCTGGCCAAGGTATTTGACACAAAACCCCATTTGGGCGTTGTTGACAAACTAAAGAGGTTAGCTGTGAACCCGAATGTCATCCGGTGGATAGCCAAATGGCTTACAGACAGGGCCCAGGAAGTTAGAATTGGGGAGTCCACCTCTACAAAGAGGCCAGTCACAAATGGAGTCCCTCAAGGATCGGTCCTTGAACTGCTCCTTTTTGGCATTTAATTCTCAGAAGTCAAGGCTAATGTCAGTGGTTTCTGGCTGACTAAATTTGCAGATGATTGCAAATTAGAAGCTGTCATTGAATTCCACACTGATACAAATGTTCTCCAGGAGGGACTGATACAGACAAACAACTGGCTCAGAGCCATGGACTAAAACTAAATGCCCAGAAATGCATAATATTATGCTTTTGAGAAGTTATCCATTCCTGGTAGCTATCATATTGACAACACACTCCTTAGAGTTGACCTAGTAGTCAGGGACTTAGGGACACATGGATAGTAATCCAGCCTTTGACTATCACGTGTCTACAGTGGTGAGGAAAATATTCTATGTTGCGCAACTTATAAACAAAGGTATGGCATCCAAGTCCAAAGAGGTCATTGTTCCATTGTATTTGGCATTCCTTATTTCTTTACTTATTTCATTGAGTACAGTGCCCTCTTTGGTATGTGCCTAACCAGGTATATCCAACAATTGGAACGCCCATAGAGGTTCCTCACTAAAAGAATACAGGGCATAATAAAATGCCCATTGCAGACCGCCTTAGGGCTCTATTCCTGTATTCTGTCTCCTACAGGCTTTTGAGGGGAGATCAATGCTTGGCATACTTGGCATTGTCAGACCCACTCTGGTGTACCTCCTACATATCCCAAAACCAAACAGCACCAGAATTACCCGTTCTAATGACTTAAACCTTGCCAGTGATGTAAATAGGACCTGCTGGAGAGATAGGTGTGTGAGACTACCCCATCTATGGAATGGGCTCCCCATCCATGTGAAGAAGAGTTCCTCCCTAACCCAATTCAAGTGCAACTTGGACAATTGGATCAGAAACTGGAAATCCATCCCTGGTTTGGCATCTGTTTCTCTAATGGACAGAGCCCATGCTTACATTTATCAAGGGTATCAGAACTTGTCAGATTTAGGATGCATGCCTAGGCTTAAAAAGGCCCTTATGGTCATTAGCCTAGTAAACACCTATGAACCTAGAAGAAGGGGAAATAGTGGAACAAGTCAATAACTTTAAGTGACTAGAGGAGAAGTCTAAATGAGAAGAACAAAGCTAGAATCAGAGGGGCTGCAGCCATCCAACAGTGTGTCAAGGGTAGTGTATGACAGAAGAATGCCAAAGAAGTGGAAATGTAAAGTGTACAAAACAGTAGTGTGACCACTACAACTGTATGGTACAGAAATCTAGGCAGTGAAGATGAGCAGTTGAGGAAGCTAAAAATGATAAAGATGAAGTACCTGAGACAGGTGGTGGGATGCACATACAGGGACAGATGAATAAATTAAGAAACTGGTGCAGAAGTGCAAGTAGCTCTAATTGCAGAGAAGGTTAAAGAGAACAAATTTTAATGGATATTCATCATACTGATTACTGCTGCAGTAGCCTTATGGGTTATACTGTATCCTGCCAAGGATATAATAGCCATTCAGCTTCCAAAGCTTCACGGCACCTTCCAAGTGCCCAAACCAGTAGTCAGCTCAAGCTGAGCTGACTAAAAAGTCAAATTTGTCTGCCAACCCCTCCAGAGCTTCCTTGCCATTAAAGAGGGTGTTCCTCTGCAGGCTTTCGATGCAAGACTGTTTATTTGTGCTGTTCCTTTCCTGGGCAAAAGTTTCCTTTGGGGAACAACAATCCATATTAAATTGTTGGTTTATTGTACTTTCAAGTTATTTTTAAGCTAGGAGTTTGTGTTTTAATGGGCTGTCACAGGGCATAACTGTACTTTTAAAACAGAAGAACACTTTTTTCCTGCCAGTTTAAAGGTTGTTTAAAGTCACTGAAAAACATTTTTTCAGTGGAGAAATTGCCACCTCCAAAAAGTAAAACCGTGTTTAAGTGCTTTTTATTGTGTTTTTGTGTGAAAAAATGACTTTTAAATACTTTAAAATTTTACTGGCTTATGTTGCTTGTTTCACATAGGAAAGACTCACCATTTTTGTCTTGACCATGAAACAATCTATCGGTCCTATGGCTGATCCTTCTTCCAATTACAAAAAGAAAAAGTTAAGCAAACCACCTTTGCTACCACAGCAGGCTAGCAGTTTGCCTCAGCAGCAGTGGGTGATTCTGTTGGGGCCATAGCTTGTTCCTCCGACCACTCACCTTTTGCACTGGATCCCTGTGGTGTAGCACCTACAGCCACTATGGATGGGGAAGGGGTTGGCCACATCTTCTGTGGCTGTTGGGGTCCCCTCAGTGGGCAAGGGCAAGTCACTCTTGTAGGTCCTGGGAAAGGGAAAAAGGAAAGACTTCCCTGTTTGGTCAGAATGTTGTGTCCATCCCTAGAGAAGCTGCTATTAATAATACTGTTTGCCTCATTTTTCCTGTCAAAAAGAAACGGATAGCTAAATATGTATCTACTCCTTCTCAAATTTCTGTAGACAGGAATAGTTTACTGGGTCTGACCCAGGATTTAATTCAAGCTACTGATCCTTCTTATAAGGTGGTTTCTGGAAAAACAGAGTGGGATGCTTGTTTTCCTGAAGAGCTTAAATATTCTTAATTTTGACAGGAGGATGAAGGGACAGATACTGGGTTTTCTCCTCAGTTTTCTGATTTGGGGTCAGAGGAGAGCTTAGTTTCTGATTTCTTTCTTGTGAGGTTTTTCTTTTTCTGAGACTATTTACAGAGCACGCTAGTGTTTTCAATGGAAGAATGCTGAGTAATCTGTTTTCCTCAGAATATATTATCAGCTGTTGCATAAGGAATTTCCAGAACCTTCACCCATTCCTCCATTTCTGTCAGCTTTGGAGGATGTGCGAGTCACTGCTTGCAATTTTCCTGATAGGCAGCCTGCTTACCCTAATAAGCATCTTACACTGTGAATCGTATAGCCCAAAGCAACAACTCATAACAATGAAAAAAGCTTGTGTAGTAAACACTCAGCAGCTGAAAGTACAATAGTGCTGCCACTTTGCAAAATTCGAAGAATCCAAGATTGGATTAAATGTTTATTTCAAATAAAAAGTTCAAGCGCTTGTGGCCCTTCAAATTTTCAATTTCATCAGAACCCCTGCCCCTAAAAAGGCAGAATGTATAACGTTCTTCACCTAGTTTTTTACATTTTTATAAACAAACCTGACCCAGCAACTATAGCTTTAGCTAATACTACTGCTGTTAAACATTTAGTTAATTCCAATCCTACTCTTTCTGACAAGGATGGGAAGAGATAAGTATCGGAAATACGTCCAAATTTCTGCAACTTTGATTTTCAAAATTTTGAATTGTCAGGCTCGTATGTTAAAGTTTATTCTGGCTAATTGTGAAAATATGAATAATGTTTTGTCAGCAGTTTCTTATTTTGAGGAAGAATTTATTTTAAATAATTTAATTTCATCCATTGTACAAGTCACAGCGCATTGTTTACAGTGTGTGTATGACTTCTGATACTAACCGCTGCACCACCGCGGCCCACCTCTATTCACAATCAGTAAACATGAAAAAGTTTTCTCTTGCATATTATGTTAGGGTCTATATTATCTAATCGACCTCTTAGCTTGTCGAACGCCTAAATGTCGACAGCTAAGGGTCGAAAACTTACAATCTCGAATCAGTTAAGCAAATTCTTTCATCGGGAAAGAATTTGGTTGGCCATTATCAGGAATTTGCCTGTTCCCCAATGTATAGTGATCTTGGAGTTGATTTAGTTAAGGGGGGGTGCTGTAATGTGGGTGACCCCCCCCCCCACACACACACACTTTTTTACAGCTTTGAAGTTTATATTAGTGTGGCATGGTCAAGTGAATTCTTTCCCGATGAAAGAATTAGCTTACCTGGCCGTTCAAGATTGTACGTTTTTGACCCTTAGCTGTTGACATTTAGGCGATTAATTACATAATATAGACCCTTATGGTACACTGAAGAAGATGACTTTGAGTTTAGCTCAATGTCCATTCAAATTCTCCAATTACTTCCGGACATGTACATTACTTGATTTGTTGTTTCAAATGTTCAGCTTGGTTAACATTTGTAGATGTGTATTTATGATGTTTTCATCTTGTGTTTGAGTTTGGTGTTTTGGTATTTTGATCTACTGAAATAGATCCAGATATATATATATATATATATATATATATATATATATATATATATATATACACACACAGTGGATATAACAAGTTTACACACCACTGTTAAAATGCCAGGTTTTTGTGCTATATAAAAATGAGGCCACAATAAATCATTTGAAAACTTTTCCTACCTTTAATGTGACCTGTACAATTCAATTGAAAAACAAACCTGTTAGGGGGAAAATATAAAAATTAAAAAAAAACACACTAAGCTGTTTGCATATGTGTGCACACCCTTAAACTAACACCTTTTGATTTAATTACAGCTCTTGGGTACACACCTGCCATCAGTTAAAGACTGATTAACCCCAAATAAAGTTCAGTTGTCCTAGTAGGATTTTCCTGACATTTACTCAGTTGCCTGCTACAGCTAAAGCCGTGGTTCACAGAGAGCTTACAAAGCATCAAAGAGATCTCATTGTTGAAAGGTATCAGTCAGGAGAAGGGTACAAAAATTTTTCCACATCATTGGATATACCATGGAACACAGTGCAGACAGTCATCAAAAAGTGGAGAAAATATGGGACAACAGTGATGTTGCAAAGAACTGGACATCTGTCCAAAACTGATGGAAAAGACAAGACAAAAACTGGTCAGGGAGGCTGCCAAGAGACCTACAGCAACACTGAAGGAACTGCAGGAATTTCTGGCAAGTACTGGTTGTGTACCACATGTGACAACAATATCCCTTATTCTCTATATGTCTGGGCTATGGGGTAAGGCTGCAAGACGGAAGCCTTTTCTTACATAGAAAAACATCCAGGCCCAGCTAAAATTTACAAAACAATACATCAAGTCTCTCAAAAGCACGTGGGAAAATGTGTTACGGTCTGATGAGACCAAGGTTGAACTTTTTGGCCACATTTCCAAAATAGTACATTTGGCGCAAAAACAACACTTTGCATCACCAAAAGAACACCGTCCTGTAGTGAAACATGGTGGTGGCAGTATCACGCTTTGGATTTGCTTTTCTAAAGCTGGAACTGGGGATTTAGTCAAGGTGGAGGGAACTATGAACAGTTCCAAATACCAGTCACTTTTGGCCCAAATCCTTCAGGTATCTGCTAGAAAGCTGAAGATGAAGAGGAATTTCACTTTTCAACACAACAATGACCCCAAGCATACATCCAAATCGACAAAAGAATGGCTTCACCAGAAGAAAATTAAAGTTTTGGAATGGCCCAGCCAGAGCCCAGACCTAAATCCAATAGAAAATCTGTAGGGTGACCTGAAGAGGGCTGTGCACAAGAGATGCCCTCACAATCTGACAGATTTATTTATTTATTTTACATTTGTTATACGAGACAGTCTGACTAGACACAGGTCCCTTTTCAGTGGAGGTCCGGGGAGAAAAGCTCCAAGTTACATTACATAAGTAAAAACTAAACACAAAATAAAAAAATTACCTAGACAAAATAAATTCAAAAAATAATGAAGGTAACAATAGAAAGTTCAGTGCAGTAGAGGCAAAAATCAAACATTCTAGTTTTAGGATAAAAACATGCATTGGTAATTGCTACTGACCACAGTTGGTGTTTGTTGACTATCTGGTGAATAGGTCCTTGGCTTATACTAAAACTTCTACAGTGATGACATATTTTAAGGAATGATCTAAATAGCAGTTTTACCAGAGAGCTGGAATACGTTACCAGTACTCTCATTTTTATCCTTTTATACATTGTTTAAGTCTTACCCTGGGGAGTAACATAATTTGTAGCACTTTTGCAAGGAAGAGTGGGAAAATATTGCCAAGTCAAGATGTGCCATGCTGATTGACTCCTACCCAAGAAGACTGAATGTTGTAATTAAATCGAAAGGTATTAGTTTAAGGTTGTGCACACATATGCAACCAGCTTATTGTATGTTTTTTTACTTTTTATATTTTCCTTCTTGTGAAGATGGGTGAAGGCTGTCAGCCTAGCCAGAAAGAATTTTGTAATGTAAGCCACAGGCTTGTTCTCCTAAATGTGAAAAGACTGCATTGGATATTGAACTGCAAAAAATGTAACAGTGCACCCTGCTGTAAGAAAGCCAAGTCAAACATTTTATGACTGTCTTTGATGTCAACATTCTGAGCCGATATGTCTAGAGGGAGGCATCATACCTATTGTTTTAAGACCAGAGTTAATGGCTAGAATTTGCATGTATAAATATCCTGTATTGCTCTGGTTTCTGACCAGGTGTAAAGAATGTAAATGTAGTTTCGGTTAGCCTGGGAACACCAGAGAAGTGGGAAGAATGATGTCATGCGAAGCAGCTCTGTGTTATCAGAGTGCTCTGCGCATTTTGTCTTGAGAGCATCCAACTCAGCACTGCCTGTAGCTATATGTAAGTAGGATCTTAGTCTTTAGTGTTTTCTCTTAGTCTAATCTTCATAATTCCTAGCTATTTTAAAGTGTTTTTTCTTTGTTGATGTCAGAACTTTTCTATGGTATTTTAAATATTTCTCTGTGATCTCTGAACTCTTGACTAGCACTGTGTAGTAAGAAGTATTGTCTTGTGCTTTTATTATTAAATATTTTAAACCTTTCAACTGTGGTTGTTTTATGTACTGTTAATTTTAAACTCTAAAGTACATTGCATGTATGTAGTGATACTGTACCAAGTCACTCTAATAAGCCTTGACTGGTCAGTCACACTTACCATTTGGATAATAATATTGCACAGTAATAATTGGACACCC
>NC_056744.1:860903836-860948796 GCF_019279795.1 Protopterus annectens
TGATGATGATGATGATGGAGTAGTAAAGAAAGTAAAGTAGAATGAAGTGAAACTCTTAGAAAATTCTTTAAGGAAAATATAAGACTATCAGATGAACACAGAACAATAATAGATAAAGTTACAACTATGACAGAAATTAAAGCAGAAATCAAGAAACTAAAATTAAACAATGACCAGGTAATGATAATATGATACTAGAATTGTTTAAACTACTATCTAATAATGCATTAAATCTATTACCAAGTGTGTTCACATTAGTTAAAGAAGGTAATAAATGCCCTCCTTCTTGGAAATATACTCAAGTATCACTGATTTTGAAACAAGATAAAAAACCTGATGATTGTACCTCATGTA
The DNA here is from genome assembly GCF_019279795.1 of Protopterus annectens. Taxonomy (NCBI): domain Eukaryota; kingdom Metazoa; phylum Chordata; order Ceratodontiformes; family Protopteridae; genus Protopterus; species Protopterus annectens. The sequence continues at coordinate 860,904,191 of NC_056744.1, forward strand.
AACACATAAGTTTATTAAATATAGATTATAAAATATATATGACAGTTCATGCAAATGGAATAAAACAAATATTGCCATTTATTGATATAGAACGATCAAACAGGACTCATTAAAAATAGAAATACATATGACAACATAAAGAGAATTTTGTCCCTTATTGATTTCATAAACAAATCAAAAAATAAAATGAATGTCATTTGCTTGGATATTAGCAGTGCATTCAATTCCGTGAATTGGGATTACCTTTGGCTTGCATTGGTGCAGTATGGATTTTCAAAAAATTTTAACTCACTAATAAGGTCTCTTTGTGATAAATCTTTGGCGTACATAAAAATAGGATCCTGTTTGTCGGAGCTTATTACCATTACAAAAGGTACAAAATGGGATTGTTCATTTACTCCTTTAGGTTCATAGGTAGGTACTAGGCTATCTGCCCAAAGGCATTTATAAGCCTAGCCAGAATGTGTTGGCTTTCGCTGCCCCCTTAGATTAGTTCCTGTGCCTCTGTCCAGTAGAGCCACTGAAGTGATCCCGGGGTAAACTTTCTGTTTCCCATCCACTCATCAAGGTTTCTCTTGAAGAGTGTTAGTGAGGAGATCTGCCTAATGTAGATTGGAATCTTGTTCCAAAGCATGGTAAGTCTTTGGGACAGGAATCTATCCCTCCAGCACATCCTATTTATTGTTGAGGTTTAGATCCCTAGAGTGTGTGGCTTGAGGGGATATGGTTTTCTTTAGGTGGAGCATGTCCATCAATTCTGGGTTGGACATGGCCTTGTATGTCAGGCAGAAAGCCCCTCTGAGTAGGCGGTATGCAACCGAGTACAACTAGAGTTTCTTCAGTTGAGCTGCATAGGGCATCTGTTTGAGGCCAGTGATCCTCTTGGTGAGGTACTTCTGTGGTCTTTCCAGCTGTTGCAGATGTCTTGTAAGGTACATCCCAAATATGAGGCATTGTACTCTTTGATGGGTCTGATGAGTGATGATTAGAGGGGCACAATGAACTCTCTTGATCTGGGTGCGAAGCCTTTTGTGATTAGGTGGGCCACATAGAAGGATTTTCTAACCACTTTGGCAATGTGATTATCAAAGGAGAGTTTACTACCTACTTGGGTCCCCAGATCCCTTATTACGTCTTCCGTATTTAGGGGACTACCACCTATGTGGTAGTTTGTGGGTACTTTGTTTTTTCCAAAGGGGATGACTATGCACTTTTTGGCATTTAGCTTGAGGCCATGATTTTGACACCAGGTATACATCTCAGTGAGACCCTTTTGGAGGATGTCTGTGACAGCCGGAGAGTCAATTATAGCCCCTAGTTTGCAGTCGTCTGAACTTGGTAAGAATGGTCTAATTTACTGGCATCATTTGATAAACACTAATAAAGTATTAGAGAGTTCAGCCTTGAAAATAACATGTGGTTAACACTGCAGGGATTAAGAAAAACAGTTTTAAACCAACAGGCAATAATGCAGAAGTCCGTTAGGGAAAAGGTTCCTAAGTTCATAGAGCAGTTAAAAACACTGATGGGGTTTCCCACAAATTGGAAAGGAAAGGAATTTTATCAGTAGTGTACAAATTAGTTAAAGAAACCAGAGTTCATAATAAACAAAATATATGGAAATACTATGAAACGGTTAATGGTAAAACGTCAGATGATAAAGATAAAAAATTAATTCTTACATCTCCAAGACTAACATCTTTGTCACTATATTGGCAACTTTTCACATGGCAATTTGTACGTAGAACATACTTAACACCACACAAATTAGAACTAATATATAATAAAGAAAATAGATGTTGGAGGTGTAAATCACAATCAATAGCCAATTGGCAACACATGTTCTATGAATGCCATTTACTTAAACAATATTGGAAAAGTATTAACTATTTGTTACAGGCACCATTCACTGATTATTTCCAACTTACAAAATCTCTAGTTTTGTTAAATACACCTGTGCCTTCTTGTGTTCCAAGACAAAAATATGTAATTTTGTGGACTTTCCTTGCTATTGCAAGGAAAATATTACACAGAATTGGAAAGCTGTAACTCCTTCCAAAACATTTCAAGAACATGGTTTCATCAGTCTCGCAGTTGGAATTGAAAACGATCAAGGAAAGAACAGGACAACCGACTTCCTTGAGCATTACCTAGCAGAAAATAAATCTAGTGCCGGAAACAGAATACTGTAATAAATTATAATCTTATTCAAAGTTACATTCAAGAAAACAAAGATTTTCAAGTATAGACATCCTGTGTAAATAGATGGTTTTGTAATGTTTGTTTTTGGAATTGTTTCTCTGCTTTAAGCTTTGACTATGTAAATGTTTCTTTGTTATACATACTGATTTAGGAAAAAAAACATATTATATATATATATATATATATATATATATATATATATATATATATACTGATAAAAAGAAAAAAACAGTAGGAAACAATTCAACAGATAGCCCATTATCTAAGGGTAGTTATGTCCTCTTCAGTGAGTGTTATGAGGGAAATAATAGGGAAGTAATGAAACTTCCAGGGGTGGTGAGGCCCTCCATTTCCCTAATAATTTCTGACAGGGGTGGCATTATCTCTTATTTAATGTAGTTTATATATATTGCACATTTGTTTGATAAAATTGTGTATCATATTCAGATCTTTAAGGTACATTTCTTATATGCATAATATGTAATGAAAAAGACCTAGAGATACACTCAGTATAAGTATGATTGAAATTCTTCAATTACCTTTGTGAGAACTTTTTTAAATGTCAGCTTTTCCATTGGATAATTTGCTTAACTGAATTTACTGTTTTGCTGTATAAATATATCAAATGGTTTGTAATGCTGTTCTATGAAAGATTGTTTAATTCAAAGCACTAGAAGAACCACTTTAAATGGATTCGCTCTAAGTTTTTTTTTTTTGTATATGGTTGTGTATTTTGTAATGCTGCTTTGCTGGCTTAAGGACCTGCCTTCTTCAGACAGTGTTTAATTCAGGAAAATTCTTTTTTCTGTGAGCCCTCTTGGGTGATGAAACTAGAACCTTGACTAAGCTCTAGTTGACAGTGTAAACATGAATGGGGTTCTCTCTTGGTGTCTGTTTCCATTTGGGGTTAGAAAGTAGTCGTTAGGGGGACACCTTTTGTAAGAATGCTTTTCAGATCTAGACCTACATGGAAAGTTTTCTGTCTGGTTAGTAGTGGGGTTTGAAGGTCATGGGCTTATGACCTCCCTTCTGATTTCAGATTTTGAGCAGTTTAAAACAGTAAGTTTTAGCTTTTCTGTTTTTGTGTTTTAGCTTTTCTGTTTTGTCTGGCTTTGGTTTTGGGGAACTTTTCACATGAGTCAGGTAGGTTAGTTTTGCTTGGTTTGTCTTCCTTCATTTTGTCATTGTTAAATCTACTGATGGTGTAGTGATGTGAAAGGGTAGGTGCATTATGCTCAGCTGGATGGTAGGGCCTCATTTCTTCTTCAGGGATTAATAGGCTGGAATTCTTCCCAATGTAAGGCATAAAGAGACATGGGTAAAGGTGAAAGTATATTGTTACATGAAATATTCACCGTAGTAACAGTTATTAAGCTTCGTTCTTCTTTCTAGAGATTTCCCACTCTGTCCATTCTGTTTGGCTGAAAGGTTAAGTCAAACCTGGCATGCTGGTCAAGAAGTACTAGGACTGGAACCAGCTTCAGTGGTGAAGAGAAAAGCCCTAAATGCAGCCTAGACAACTCATGTTAATCTACTGGCATGGGCGCTAGATGAAGCGGAGCAGGAAGGATGGGAGTGAGTTGCTGCTGTCGGCCCATCCATACTGGTGGGGGGGGGGGGGTAAAGATGGTTCTGGCTCACTGCTTGGTTGTCACCGGGAGGGAGCACTAGGTGTATCATACATGAAATTTATTCTTGCTGATTATGCTCTGTCAAGGAGCTGGGACAAGCATGGAAGCTGAGCCATGCAAACTCCTCAGAACTAGCAGCACTAGTGAAGTTTTGTTGAGCCACAGTGGCAAGTCAACACATCCAGGGTGAAGGAAACAAGGAGAGGCCACTGGGTATTTAGCATTTTTTACTGTCCTTCTTTGAGAGATGCACTTTTTCTGGATCATCAGACTGGAAGCGATAGCAACAATTATCTTGAGCTGCATTTTATCACAATTAATGAAGCAGGGTCCTGTGGATATCATGTGTTATGCTTTCAAACTGCCATGGTTAGCCTGTGGGATTACAGTTTAGATTTTTAAGGATTTCCCTTTTGGCAGGTTGGATAAGCTCGGGGGAGTGGCATCTGTTGCAGACAGTTTGTTGATTTGTAGAAAGGACTGCACATCGGTAGAAAAAAAATGTCGGTGCTCTGTGTGGCAGTGGATTCCTACAGAAAAGTACACTGTTTGTCTTTTTTTTCATCAGAGAGAACAGAAAAAAGATCTAAGGGCAAAAAACATGAAGGCATGATTAACTACAATGCTGAAAATCTTCTGGAAATCCAATGTCATATTTCATTGTGCTGCATGTTGATGAACTGCTAGCAGAGAGGCCTGTACACTCAAACACACTCCAGGAACTCCTGCAGCTTGGAATCTTGCTGGCATATAATAAAAACTGCAGAAACCTGTCAAACCTGTCTAAACCAATTGACAATCGGACATGGGAAGCATATGTGAAAGATCAAGAAAGAGAGGCTATAGTGCAGGAATTAAGGCCAGACTGAAAAGAAATCCACACAGGCCTGCACTCCTTCCATGCTGCTGGCAAATGTACACTCACTGGAAAGCAAGATGGATTATTTAAGGATGGATCTTTCCACACAATCTAGGTGAGAAATAGTTGTTTACTTGTGTTCACTGAAATTTGGTTGAACTCCAGTATAAATGATAGTACAATATATGTGGAGGGGATGTCATTAATTTGTGCTGACAGAAATCCTTCTCTCTGTGGCAAATCTCGTGTGTGTGTGTGTGTGTGTGTGTGTGTGTGTGTGTGTGTGTGTGTGTGTCAACAACAACTGGTGCACAAACTGTGAAATAATCACCTCTCACTGCTGAATGAACATTGAGTTCATGTCAATAAAATGCAGACCCTTCTCCTTGCCTAGAGAATTCACTGGAGTGAGCATAACAGCTGTTTACACCCCCCCTGAGTGCTAATACCAATGTGGCATTGAACATTCTGTATCTGTAAATAAATGACCTCCAGAATAAGAACCCTGAGTTTGCCCATGTAGTTGCAAGGGATTTCAGTCAATCTGACTTGAAATCCATATTACCACCCCATTACCATCAACATATGAACTTTGCAACAAGAGAGGTGGACACTCTGGGTAAGGTGTAGACAAATGTAAAACTGGCCTGCAAAACAGTACCATATCCACATCTGGGCAACTCGGACCATCTGTCCATTATGCGTACACACCACTGCTGAGAAGAGGCAAACCTACAACCATACAAGTAAGAATATGGCCTGAGGAAGCAGTCTTGGCACTACAGGACTGCTTTGAATGTATGAACTGGTCAGTGTTTAGAGATACAGCTGTAAAGAACCTCCATATTGACCTGGAGGATTATACGGAATCTGTAATGGCCCATATTACAAAATGTGTTGATGACGTAACAGTCATCAAATGTATCACCATGCATGCTAATCAGAAACTCTGGCTATCTGGTGAAGTATATGAGCTCCTAAAGGCAGGAAATGCTGCATTTAAATCAAACTATAAGGATGCCCTAAGATTGGCCAGAGAAAATCTAAGTAGAGGTGTATAAAGGAGGTAAGAGGACCTATGGGGATAAAATTCAGGGGCACTTCGCTGACCAAAGGGACTCCAGACGTCTCTGATAAGGCATTCAAGTCGTAACTGACTACAGGCCTGCATCCTCCCCTTGTGATGACAACACCGAATTTCTGAACAAAGTCAACACCTACGTCAGCAGATTTGATATAGACAACAACACTGTGCCAAATAAGCTCCCTGTCGAACAGGGTGAGGAGGTGCTATGTGTAAGAACATCTGATGTTCTGAAGGCCCTGAGATGGGTTAACCCAAGAAAATCAGCTGGTCCTGATATTATTATGGGAAAGGTTCTGAGAGACTGTGCCACGCAACTGTCTACTGTACTAAGATATATTCAACACATCCCTGCAACTAGCCTTTGTATCCAGTTGCTTCAAAAATACAACAATCATTACCTTTCCCAAAAAATTCCAACCGACAAGCCTAAATAATTACCGGCCAGTTGCTCTTACATCAACAGCAATGAAGTGTTTTGAGTGGTTGATCAAGAACTGTATCTCTTCAAGCCTACCTGCAACACTGGATGCATTACATTTTGCTCATAGATCTAACCACTGCACAGCTGATGCAGTAGCTATAGCAGTTCATGAATCCTTGTCACATCTAAAGAACAAGAATTGCTATGTCAGAATGCTGTTCATTGAGTTTAGTTCCGCCTGTAACACCGTCATCCCCCAGAATATGATATCGAAGCTGATCCAGCTAGGCATCAGCACCCCCTATGTAAATGGATACTGAACCTTCTCATCAACAGACCCCAAAAAGTATGTGTGGGAAATAACAGTTCAATCAGTATTACACTGAGCATGAGTGTCCTTCAGGGCTGCATCCTGAGTCCTCTGCTATACACCTTGTTGACATACGACTGCATGGCCAAGCATGAATCTAACAAAATCATCAAGTTTGCAGATACCAGTGTCATAGGTCTTGTCAGAAATAGTGAGGAAACAGCCTACAGGGATGAAGTAGAGCATCTGATAGGCTGGTGCAACAGCAACAATCTAGCTTTAAATGTAAGCAAGACAAAATAATTAATAGTGGACTTCAGAAGGACTTTGGAGATGCATCAGCCGCTGGAAATTAAGGAGGTGACAGTGAAAAGAGTCAAAAACACCAAGTTCCTGGAGGTGCACATATCAGATGACCTATCCTGGTTGACTCACATTAGCCACACAGTGAAGAAGGCACAACAATGTCTGCACTTCGTATGGAAACTGAGGAAGGCAAACCTGTCTCAGTCCATCCTCAAAGCCTTCTACAGGGGGACCATCAAGAGCATCCTCTCAAATAACATCATAGTTTGGTACGGTAACTGCAAAGCATCTGACCACAAGGCTCTCCTGAGGATAGTGAGGACAGCGGAAAAAGTCATTGGTTGGTTCCTCTTTCCCATCCATGGATGATCTTCACGAGACTGTGTGTGGGAAGGGCTAGGAAGATAATAAAATGATCCCACTCACTTTTCCCGGGGCATGTACTTTCGCCTTTCTTCGGGCAGGCGGTATTGTAGGTTACAGTGCAAAACATCTATACTCACAGAATCTTCTTCCCTCTATCCGTAAGGCTGCTGAACCTGAATGCCAGGCATGACAGTGAATTATTAGATCAATATGCCACTTGCTTTGAAGTATCAGCTGTAATAATCACTCTAGCAAATTGTTTCAATAACTGGTACAGTTAGCCTGATTTCTTATGCTATTACTTCCTGAATGTGCAATAGTCAGGAGTGAGTTACTACTCCATATCATACCTCCCAACTGTGCCGAATTACTCTGTTTTTACTGAGTTTTGGGGTTCAAATGAAGGGGTGCCACGATTCTTGAGTGGCACCCCTTCATTTCCGATTTTTTTTTTTTTGTTTTTTTAATTTTTCATGCTGTTTGAGCTAATGTCATCACATGCACGATGACTCAGCTCTGTCAGGGCTACCAGCCTGTCAGAATTGAACTCAAGGAGCTCACGCATTTCTGGCTGGCCTAGCTGCTGAAATGCGAGTGGGGGGAACAGTTGCCATTACAGCATGGAATTGGACTAACTTTCAGAGTTTATGTTGGGGAATCAGACCTGCGGCGGAATACAGACTCCATGCAGGTAGGGAAACTAACTTTCAGAGAAGTGTGTGTGTGTGTGTGTGTGTGTGTGTGTGTGTGTGTGTGTGTGTGTGTGTGTGTGTGTGTGTGTGTGTGTGTGTGTGTGTGTGTGTGTGGTGTAAGCTACTCCTCTATTTCCATTACTGATTAGGTGTGCTTACATTTTCCCATTAATGCTCTCATATTTAAAAGGCATAGCTGTTTGTGTTATGGACAGCGATATTTTGAAATGATGCCTGATTTTTTTCTGAAGAGGCTTCAAGACAGACTACTAGAGATTACTAGAGAACCATGTGAAGGTTCTGGGGTGAAAGGTTATAAAAAGGGATGGGATTTAGGAATGACAGTATGTGCAGACTCCATTATGAAGTACGGGGAGAATCATCAGTGGAAGAGACATTGCAGAGGACTGAAAGAAGCTGTATATTTATGGCAGATGTATGCATTATCACTTATAAAGAAGGTTTATTTAATTAAATAAGCTTTATTGTGATTTTTGTACTAGTATAGCCAAACGGTTTATATTTAATATGAAAGTAAAGTAATACATTGTGTATATAATGCACACATGTCAAAAGTCCACTGACCAGCATGCAGATCATAACATTAAAACTGAATGCAGTTTTCCAGTTCTGCTACGTAGAGATTTTATACCCACTTATGCCTGGATGATACAGGTTCGCTGTATTATACTAGTGCCTTGAGCTTTGGAGGAAACAGTTAGGGAATGATGGGAGAGTACAGCTTAGGCTGGATCATCCATTATGGTGAATTGTTTAAAATCATGCCACACATGAGTGCTACTTAAGGGAAAGACAGTACTGTATAGATGTTCAGCAGACCCTGCCACCCCTGTTTTGCTAGGGATGGCCTTCACCTTTTGTTACATGTTTATATGTTTATTGTGTACTACCCTTTGCCTAGAATGGTTGCTGAAATGTATGTCCTCCTTTTAAGAAAAGATCAGCTGATAAACATGATCTTGAGCTGGAATTTGAGTAAACTGAGTGTGGCTGAAGTTAAAAAGGAAGCTGATGAGATCCTGTCTGGAGGGGCCAAGGAAATATTTGTTGTAGTCACCAAGGATTATAATTACTTTACCATGTATTAGATGAGAAGGAATTTGTATTAGGCTGGCAGGTGCTAAGAAAGATAAAAATGAGGGATTGTACCATAAACTGCAGCAGAAGTCTAACATTTTTAGGAATTAATTTATCTACTAGCATCCATTTAGGGCCAAAGTCATTTGTATTGCAAGAAGTTGTTGTTATTGTTTGGTAGTCAGTGAAATTTTGTCAAGGGACCTGCATTTGCCACCCATGCAGGAGCCTAATGTAGCTAATCTTTTGTTGTATTTGGGAAATTGAGCTTGGAGGTTGGTAGCCTATGGTTTGAGCCATATTTTGCATACTGTGTAAAGGTTAAGGCTGCATTGTCAGATCCAGAGATGACCATTCTAATTTGTTACTAATTCCACTACAGTTTAATGGTCGTTACACTTGTGATGACATTGCTGTCTTTCCACAGGATGTCTGTCAAGTGTAGAATGATGCCTTTCAATGTTCTCTGACGGGTCTACTTCAATTCATTGAATCTCATTTCGTCGAACTTTCATTTCACTGAAAGTTCATTACATCGACAAGCATTTTAGGTGGGGGGCTTAGCCCCCCACACCCCCCAATGTGGGGTGGCTGTGCCCCCCCCCCCCCTACTATATATATCAACTCCAGGGTCGCACAACATTGGGGAAGGGGGCAAATGCTTGTCGATGTAATGAACTTTCAGTGAAATGAAAGTTCGAAATGAGATTCAATGAATTGAAGTAGACCCTCTCTGACATACTACAGCAGCCCATGTGCCATTCAGTACCATTATAAAACAAGTACTCTTAGTCAGGTTTAACATGTGGATGAGATGGACTCAAAAAGCCAGAACTGGTACAAATAAGACACAGAAGATGAGCAAGTGTAAAAATCTCTATTAATTAAACACTGGTAGTTGATAAAAACAAAAAGATGTGATGTTCTTTGTGTTTCACTGTTGCAATAATTACATTTGGGTAATCTGCTGGCAGGTTGCCCTCATTCGGCCTGAATAACAAAGTCTTAGGTCCTTCGTCAGTTGCTGTCTCCTCTTCCATGATGTCAGGTTGTCAGGGGTATAAAACATGCAGCCGACGCCGTTTTCTCTGGTCATTCTTGCTGTGCATTGCCCAAAGCAGAAGCATTTTGCACGTGCCGGTCGGCTGACTCCTGAAATTTTCGCATGAAGTCTTCAAACTAAAGCGAAGTACCCCGTTGGGGAAACTTTCTCTTGCTCCTTACCAATGTCAGTAAAAGTTAATAACTGCATTACTTGTGGGAAGCAAATACCTCATAAGGATTTTCATTTGTACTGTATTCCTTGCCTAGGCCCAGATCATAACGTGCCTTGCTGTCAGTTGTGTGCTAGATTTAACCAACGCACTATTAGGCGTTGGTATATTTGTGCTTCTAAATATTTTGGATCAAGATTTAATTATCCTGAAATGTCGTCTGTTAGCAATCCGACTACCGGAGTTCACAAAAAGCGCAAAGAAAAAGACAGAGACAGACCATCAAGAACCGATAATGAAGCTTCTCCTAAGCCAGTCACCGGTTCGCCGGTACTCAGTGAGGTGTTTTTGCAGCCCCTGATACCCTCTACTTTTGAGTCACAGGCCTCTACCGAGACCCATTCGGAATCTGGTATGCCGCAAGATTCTCGGAGTATTGAACCCGCGATGTCTCGCCCTTGGATAGGTCCGGAGCCACTGAGCAGGTACTGGCTTCTGAGGGTGTTTTCAGACCTCAACATTTTTATATCAAACCGATGCCGGCCTCAAAAACAGGATCAAAATCTTCTATGTCATAAAAAACCGATGCATGAGCCACGTGCTCAGGCCCCTATGCCTAAAAAAACAGATGATCAAAATGGCTGAGGACTTAATTACCTTGATCAGGGGTTCCCAACCCCCTCCCCCTGCTAAGAGGCCTAGGCAAGGCACTGATTATGAATCTTCAGATCAGGTTTCCATTTCTTCTGATTCCTCTTCTGATCAGGAATTTTCTATTCCACCCTATGATGGATTCTGATGCAGAAGAATCCATCCCATCTACATCTCCTGAGAATTCTTTTGGAGAAACTTTGCATACTTTAAGGAAACATTTTCACTTGGAGAGTCAGGACTTCTCTGAATCAAAATAGAGGCTTAAGGATTTCCTCCTTCTTCCTCCGCATAGGCCTTTGGCAATTCCTCCTGTATTAGACATTATTGATGTTTTTTCGGAATCAAGCATGGCTCCTGGTTCCCTACCTCTGGCTCCTAGTAAGCCAGACAGATATTACAGGGTTCCTGACTCCCACAAATTTCTATTCAAAAACCCTGCTTCTGATCCTGAGACTATTTCACAGGGTCCCAAGGGTGTAAAGACCTCTACAGCCAAAAATCCTACCCCCTCTGATAGAGATTCCAGGGCACTGGATAGATGGGGAAAGAAGGTTTATACGTCTGCAACCTTGGAAATTAGGGTCTTAAACTGCCAGTTTCATATGCTTAAATATCAACAGTATGTTATGGGCTTACTGAAACAGAAAATGATGTTGATTTCTGATTGTGTGGAAAATAAAGAATTACAGGGATTATTGCATTAAGCAGAACAGGTTAGAAAGCATACTTTGCAATGTGGTTTTGATTCCTTGGAGGCCTCTTGCAGGGCCGCAGTTACTGGATCTGTGATTAGAAGGCATGCCTGGCTCAAGGAACAAAATCTGCCTGATCATGTTAAAGATAAATTGTTGGATGCCCCTTTGCAGCATGATACTCTGGTAATAAGGCAGAAGAGGTTTTAAAGAAAATGGACGACAAAGCCAAATCTATGCAAACTGTAAAAGATTTCTTGCAAGTGCAGCCACCCAGGTTCAGTAGGCACTGGCCTACTAAAAATTGGTCCTTTCCTGTGTCCAACAGGGCCACTCAAGGCAAATCCAGGAGCTCAAAAGGCTCCAGATACCAATCACAGGGTTCTTACAGGTCAAAGCAATGGGGGTGCCTCTACCTCCAAATCTGGAGGAAACAAAGCACAACCCTACAGTAAGCAGTTTCAATGACTTCCCTCTACTTTCACCAAGCACTTATCTTTTGGCAGCCCCCTTGGGGGGAAAACTAGCACTTCATGCTCAAAATTGGCAGTTAATTACCCAGGACAATTGGGTATTAAGCCTAGTATCACAGGGGTACATATTTCATTTCCATACTTTGCCAATTCCAAACGGTTGGCCAGATCTGCCACAAAATCAGTGGGCAGAGGCTCAGAAACAAATTATGTCCCTCATGGATATGGGGGCTATTCAACCAGTACCAGAAAAGGAAAAAGGACAAGGTTTTTATTCAAGACTTTTCCTGGTACCCAGAAAAGACAATGCCTGGTGTCCAATACTGGACTTACTGATTTTTAACACATTCCTGGACATTCCAAAATGCTGACTTTACAACAGCTACTGCCTATGCTGGGCAGGAAAGCTTGGTGAGTAATTCTAGACTTAAAGGAGGCATATCTGCATATCCCAATAAGGGAATCATGCAGAAGATACCTCCACTTCTTGGCAGGTTTTCTGCATTACCAATTCTCTGCACTGCCCTTTGGCTTATCTACTGCGCCCAGGGTCTTTACAACGTGCCTGGCACCAGTAATTGCATTCTGCAGACAAAGAAGAATACAAATTTATCCTTATCTGGATGACAGTCTCATTCAAGCAGAGGACAAGGACACTCGTCTTCAACATCTGGCATTTGTAAAAAGGCTTCTAACATGCCTAGGGTACACATAAATGAAAAGAAATCCCAACTGGTACCCTCTCAAATAATTACATTCCTGGGTGCAAGCTTGAATACAACTGCCCAGATGGCTTACCTTATGCAAGACAAACAAAGGCAACTGACAACATACTTCAAACAAATGACAACAAAAACCCAGTTATTTGCAAAACAAATTCTGCAGGCTTTGGAGTTCACGGCATTGTGCATTCTACTAATTCCATATGCGAGACTGCATATGAGGAAACTACAATGGTACCTAAAAAGTTTATGGAGTCAGCATTGTCAGTCTGGAAACAATGATTCCTCTCATTCCCTGCCTCCAACAGGAGTTTCTTTGGTGGGCAGAGACATGTCACCAAAACAAGGGACTGTCATTCACTCTACCCCCTGCCACCCAAACCCTAACTACAGCTGCATCAGACTATGCTTGGGGGGCCCACCTGGTGGGGAGATGCATTCAGGGCAAATGGAGCCCGAAACAAATGCATCTGCATATCAACCAGAAAGAGATGCTAGCCTTCAAGGACTTCCTTCATCCAGGACAACTACTGATAAAGACGGACAACACCACGGTTATGTGGTACATAAACAAGCAGGGGGGGTACATATTCCTACCCCCTTTGCAGACTGGCCATGGCATTGTGGAACACAGCCTTGACTTACCAAATATATTTTCAAGCTCAATTCCTGCAAGGAAAACAAAATACTCTGGCAGATGACCTAAGCAGAAATCGTATGGACCCGCACAAATGGAAACTGAATCCACAAATCTTCAGTATGTTAACACAGAAATGGGGGAGCCCAGACATAGATCTAGTTGCCTCTCCCCAAAATTATCAGCTGGACAAAGTCTGCACAAGAACTTATCACAGAAATGCATGGAAAGTGGATGCCCTATCCTTCAGTTGGAAAAACCTATCAGTCTGTCTTTCCCCCTCTGCCTCTTCTCTCCAAAGTCTTACTAAAAGTCAGACAGGAAAAACCAAAAATGATCCTAATTGCTCCAGACTGGCCCCGCCAGCGCTGGTACCCAATTCTAAGGAATATGTCTCAACTTCCTCCTTGGTACTTGCCTCAAATACCTAATCCACTGTCTCAGCAGAACAATCAAATTCTGCACACTCAGCTCCAAACTCTGAACCTTGCAGCATGGCTGTTCATTTAATTATTCAAACAACACCTCTCAGTAAATCTGTGATGGATGTCATTTTGGAAGCCAGAAGGCCTAGTACTAGAAAATCATATGCTGATAAATGGAAGAGATTCTGTGCTTGGAATCGAGCACAAGGAACAGACACAGCTAACCCAATATTCCTCAGATTTTACAATATTTGACTGAGATGCTTGACAAGGCCCTATCTCTTTCTTCAATAAAAATACATGCCTCTGCCACCTTGGCTCATTACAATACAGCCTCCCCTCTTTTCTCATCCTCTGCTTTAAGCAGTATCTTAGAAGGGCCAAAAATTTAAGGCCTCCCAGAAGATCACCAACTCCTGCATGGGACCTCAACTTTGTGCTGGAAAAACTCACCCTGCCTCCTTTTGAACCAGCAGCTACTGCGGATATAAAATGTCTATCTTGGAAAACAGCTTTCCTCTTGGCAGTCACTTCAGCAAGAAGGGTTTCAGAACTACAGGCTGTCATGGCTGTGGAGCCTTTTATTACATTTTACCCGGACAGGGTGTCTCTCAGGACCAACCCTTCTTTTATGCCTAAGGTGGCATCCAGTGTGGCTCTTGACCAGACAGTACACCTACCAACATTTTACCCAAATCTGCAGAACAAGGGGGAGCGGATTCTGCATTCATTGGATGTACATAGACAACTAAGGGCTGTTTTTACCTCAGCAGCTTTTCTCAGAGGGGTTCCAACCAAAGGCATTCTGCTACTTGGGGCTCTGTTGATACCTTCACAAAGCGTTATCATTTGCCTCTCTTCACCAAATCCAGGGCAGGCTTTGCCACTGCAGTTCTGCAAGGCCTTATAGCTGCTCCTAATGCTGTTTAGTTGCATCCTCCCATCCATAGTTTTGGGATTCTATCCAAATGTTATAACCGCAACAGTGAAACACGAAGAACATAGTACAGTTGTGTACACTTACCATAAATGTAGATGTTAGAGTGTATTCACTGTTACAGTCCGGGTTACCCACCCGCCATCCCCATTTTCTATGACTTTTCTTTCCTTCACTATATAATAAAGCCTTTGTGGTTATTTGCTTTTAGATGAAGGTAAAGGTTATGTTGCTAAAAGTGCATTTATATATATTTCTGTTTATTTATATATACATATATATTTTTGCTCCCCATTTTGGGGGCATCTGACATCTGGGGCAAGAAAAACGGGAGAAAATGGCATCGGCTGCATGTTTTATACCCCTGTGACCTGACGTCATGGAAGAAGAGACAGCAACTGATGCAGGACCCAAGACTTTGTTATTCAGGCCGATTAAGGGCAACCTGCCAGCAGATTACCCAAATGTAATGACTACAACAGTGAATGCATTCTAACATCTACATTTATGGTAAGTGTACACAACTGTACTTTTTGTGTAACCTTCTGTAGCAGTTGTCTAGAATATTAGTGTGTTAAAAATATACATGTTCATTGTACAGGCATGAGTTTATTGTATAGTGTAAGTGATACCTATGAAAAATGTTGAAATGTACTGAATGCAAGGTAATGTCATACTAAATGCAGTTGATATGCATACGTGTCAAGAGTATTTCAGTGTTAGTTAGATACACTCAGAAGTAGGAACGCCTTGTTAACACACAGGATATGGATATATTTTAAATTCACAAAATTAATTCCATTTTCTTCCTAAGCATTTTGTTTTGAAGATACGTATTACACTGCTGTGATCAAAGAATGAAAAGTTTTGTTTTCAAGATTCTTCACTAAAACTACAAGTGGGAAAGAATCAGTTGCCAAATAAGTGTACTCAAAAGTAAATTAAATGTGTAAAACTACTCACAAGTGTGTGAGTCGGGTCACAACAGTACTTCAAGGTGTGTTATGACTCTAACAAGTAGGAAAGACGCCTGGAAGTGAGTTCAGATGTTTCAGCATCACTACATGTAGGTATGGTGCACTGCATCATTAATTTCTAGCCATGTACTGTGACTGTATCCTTTTGTAGAGAACTGTGTCTCTTAAAAGTATATTCAGATGCTGTTTTTCTACCGTGGTTCTCCTGCCAAACACTGAAATCCTTTTTTTGAAGATTTTTAACACCATTACCTTCCTAACACACCCCTTCCAGGAGAAGGACAAGTAGCAGCTGTAAAATGTCTTAGAAATTATAACCTATACAGAAAGCCTCTAAACATTCTCTGGGTATCTTGGCCTCTAAACGTTCTCTGGGTATCTCCTATTCTTGATATCTGTTGTCCTTTGGGGTATTAATCCAACCACATGTGGACAGCCACAACATACTCATTTTTTTCTTGCAGTGGCCCTCGGTTCTGCAAATCTTCTGCTTCTTCTTTCTGTGGTTCCCTGTTATTCCATTGTTCTTTGTGCTCAAATCAACATCTTACTCTTTGGACTTTTAACAGTAAATGGTGCTTCTATTTCATTTTTGTGTTGTGCTCTTGCCTGCAGTTTTACTCAGTTTATTCCAACAGAAGTCCAAAAATTTAAGAAAATATGTTACCACAAACAGACTTTAATAAAATAAATGCATTTATTTCATTAAAGTTTGTTTGCAGTTATATCTTGATTCTCCTTAAGTTTTGGATTGGTTTTGTTGGTGTTTTTGATTATCTGGTCTGAAAAGAAACTTGCTGTGTTAATTTAGATTACTCTGTTTACTTTTTTAGTCTTGGATTTTTCATTTCAATTCCTCATGCCCCTGACAAGCAGTATAGAAATGTTTTAATTGTATTAAATGGCAAATGCAGAGGTACTGGTTCTTCTTTTTTTCCGTTGTCCTTAAAATGGCCTAGTGTAAATAAAATCTATTTTATGAGTAAATTAGGTTTTCATTAATTTGAATTAAATAATTGCGGTTTTCTTAAAGAAGCAGCTAGCCTGCCAGTAATACAACTAACTGTTAGTGACTATAATGTTTTGGTTTCTTTGTTTCTTGGTGAAACGTATCCATGTTTGTAAAGATTACTTGGACAACCAGTGTCAGTATTTTATGGTAAAACTGGAAGCACAAGCCCTGAGCTTTTTAGTCTGTGCTTTGATTTAGTCCAGTCACCTGTGACTGCTGTCTAACTATATTTAATAGTGTAATACATATTAAGGAGCTTATTTGTAATTATTTTTCTTCCCGCCACAAGATGGGATGGAGGTACAGGAAACAGAAATAGATGACTTAAGCAAGAATTTAAATTAGCAGAATTGTATTGTGTCATTCATTATTTAAACTTTTGTTTATGTAGAACACACAATACATACTAACTGACAGCTTGAAATGATTAGTGGCTGTCTTTATTTTTGGCTTCTGTAAGAGATTTGGATGAACTTTCCCACCACTACAGCATACTATACTGGAGTAGAAATGTGTGTCTATGTTGTCTTCTTTTGCTGATGTCCTTCAAGGATGCATCTGCAGTCCTTACAACTGGGTTGTCCTGTCGTCAGGCAGCCCTTCGGTCGGCCGGATTCCAAAGTCTGGGTCTGGCCTCGGCTGGTGTCGCACTTCACCCGACGTCATAGCTGCAGTTATTCGGGTATAAAGGCATCAGCCGACGCCATTTTCCTCAGTCTTTCTTGCCGCGTGGCGCCCGAAGCAGAAGCTGTTCGCAAGTGCCGGTCGGTCAGAACCAGAGATTACTACTACCGAATACTACTTCGAAGACTTCTAAAAAGCTAAGTACCCCGTTGGGGACTCTTTCTTGCCTCAGCCGATGTCAGAAAAAGTGAATAACTGTTTAACTTGTGGGAAACAAATACCTCATAAAGATTTCCACTCTTACTGCTTACCTTGTCTAGGCCCAGACCACGACGTCGCAGCTTGTCTAGCCTGTGCTTCTTTTAACCGGCGGACGCTTAGACGTCGGTCGGAGTTTGCTGAGGAGTTTTTCGGCTCCGATTTTGCTTATATTATGCCGTCGGATCCTCCAACTTCGCAAATATCCAAAAAACGCAAGGAAAAGGACCGACACTCGCGGTCTGCGGTTTCAGCCGAAACCGTGGTTAAGCCAACCGGGAGTGTCTCGGTTTCGGCTGAAACCGAGCAAGCGGTTCCTCCTTCAGCCGAAAACTTTCCTCCTGCCGAGGCCTCTTCCAACCTCGTGGAATCGGCTTCTGATATTACACCTGCTCTTGCAGTCTCTCAGGAATTATCAGACACTATTCCCTTGGATGTTTCAACCCCTGTACGTGGAGCTGCTAGGCCACCTGCAGCCATGTCCATTAAGGCCTTTGCCAGGGCTAAAGCAGCTAAAACTACTAAATCTGTGCCTGCTAAGCCCCCCTCTCACAGACCTAGCTCAAGTTCACAAATGCTTAGTTTAGCAGAGGATCTCATTTCTTTAATCCGAGGATCCCAACCTCAACCAGACAGGGCCTCTCACCCGCCTCCAGAGAAGAGGCCTAGAGCAGAGCCCCCTGAGCCAGTGTCTACAGATGATTCCTCTGATGACTCAAATGATACAGACCCTCCAGAGGCCCCATTCTCCCCTTATGAAGACTCTGATGGTGAAGAGTCCATTCCTTCTGCCTCTCCGCCTGAGGAATTTTCCTTTGGGGAAACCCTGCATGCAATGAGGGAACAATTTCAGTGGCAGGGCCAGGATTTTTCAGATTCCAGAAAAAGGCTTAGCACTTTTCTGCATTTGCCACAACATAGGCCATTAGCCATACCTCCAGTCCTTTCTGTTGTAGATGATGCATTTAATGATGCTTGTACTGCTCCTGATTCTCTGCCTCCGGCCCCTGTTAAGCCCGATAGATACTACAGGGTCCCGGACACACATTACCACTTGTATAAGGCTCCCCTTGCAGATCCAGAGACTATCTCCCAAGGACCTAAGGCTGTAGCAGCCACCTCTGCCAAAAAACCCCTCCCCTCTGAAAGGGAATCCAGATCCTTAGAGAGATGGGGTAAAAAAGTTTACACTTCTGCTACTCTTTCAGCTAGGGCTTTGAACTGTCAATTTCACATGATGCAGTATCAAGAATTTTTGCTAGATCAGTTAACCAAAAAAGTGTCCTCAGACGAAACAGTAGACAAAAAATATGTGCAGGAAATGGTACATAACATTCAACAAGTCAGTAACCATTCCCTAAAATGCGGCTATGATGCACTGGAGGCTTCCTTTAGATCAGCCATGACTGGCACAGTCATCAGAAGGCATGCATGGCTAAAAGAACAGGCCTTACCAGACCATGTCAAATCAAAACTATTAGATGCTCCAATGGATAAGATCAATTTGTTTGGCTCTCCTGCACAACAAGTGCTGAAGAAGATGGAAGAAAAGGCAAAATCTGTCCAAACAGTAAAAGATTTCTTACAGGTCCAACCTCCAAGGTTTAGCAGGAATTGGCCCTCCAAGAATTGGTCCTTTCCAGACTCCTCCAGAACTCTGAGAGGCAGGAATAGGTGTTCAAGAGGCAGAAGCCAATCCAGGGGTGCCTACAGAGGACGTCAGTGGCAGGGCAACAACCAGCGAGGCACAGCCACAGACACAGCCACCACCACAACTACAGTTCAATCACAGTGACTTGGCTCTGACACCGCCTACCAGGGGACAACTGCAAGCACCCCTAGGCGGAAAGCTAGCCTTATTTGCAACAAACTGGCATTACATCACAAGAGACAAGTGGATTTTACAGATAATAGACCAAGGCTACAGGTTTCACTTCCATACTCTACCAGGGAAGAGAGGAATGCCAAACCTACCTCCAAATCAAAAGACAGAAGCACTAAAACAAATATCCCAATTATTGAGGATGAGAGCTGTAGAAAAGGTACCATCTATGGAGCACGGGAAGGGATTTTACTCCAGACTCTTCCTGGTACCAAGAAAAGAAGGCGAATGGAGACCTATTCTCGACTTGTCTGCTTTAAACACATTCATCATTGTTCCAAAATTCAAAATGCTGACCCTACAGCAGCTTCTTCCCATGCTGGGCAAGGAGTCTTGGCTGGTGACTCTAGATCTCAAGGAGGCATACCTGCACGTCCCCATACGACCAAACTGCAGAAGATACCTCAGATTTCTTGCAGGATCAGAGCATTATCAATTCTCAGCATTGCCCTTTGGCTTATCTACTGCGCCCAGAGTGTTCACGAAATGCCTGGCATCAGTAATTGCTCATTGCAGGCTCCAGAGAATCCAAATCTACCCATACCTGGACGACTGCCTGATACAAGCGGACAACAAAAACAAACTAGCAGAAGATTTACAAAGGGTCATTTATCTGCTGCAAGCCCTGGGATACACAGTCAATATAAAAAAGTCAAGACTGATACCATCCCAGAGAATAACCTGTTTGGGTGCAGAGTTGGACACATCAAGGCAAATGGCATTTCTAACAGTAGAAAAACAGGAGCAGCTACCTCTCTACTTCTTAGCCTTAACAAAGCAGAACCATCTGACAGCAAGAAAAGTACTGCAAGCCTTGGGCTTCATGGCATCCTGCATAATCTTGGTTCCTCATGCCAGACTACATATGAGAAAACTACAGTGGTACCTAAGGAATTTATGGTCTCAACACAAGCACAGCTTAGAAACCCAAATTCCCATTATTCCATGCCTGAAGCAAGAATTCCTATGGTGGGCTCAGGCTTGTCAATCAAACACAGGATTGCCCTTTCACAATACTCAACCAAGCCAAACCATCACGACAGACGCCTCAGACCTCGGTTGGGGGGCACACATGCTGGGCAAGGGCATACAAGGCTTATGGTCTCAAAACCAGCTATACCTACACATAAATCTAAAGGAAATGCTGGCAGTAAAACTGGCAATTCAGGCATTCAGACCATTCCTTCAGCAAGGTCTATTGATGATAAGGACAGACAACACCACAGTTATGTGGTACATCAACAAACAGGGAGGCACACATTCGTATCCTCTCTGCCGGATGGCCCTGGATCTCTGGAACGTGGCCCTGAGCTACAACATTCAGTTAAAAGCAATTTTTGTACCAGGAAAAGAAAACATCCTAGCAGACATTTTAAGCAGGACTACCACGGATGCCCCCGAATGGATGCTGCATCCGGACATCTTCAAAACCATTACAAGAAAATGGGGACTCCCAGAAATAGACTTATTTGCATCCCCACGTAATCACCAACTAAAGAAATTCTGCACAAGGACGTACCACCCACTTGCTTGGAAGGTGGACTCCCTATCCTTCAGTTGGAAAAACCTGACAGCATATGCATTCCCACCACTTCCTTTGATGCACAAAGTGCTATTGAAGATCAAAGAGGAACGTCCAAGGATCATTCTGATAGCTCCAGACTGGCCAAGGCAACACTGGTACCCATTACTGAGGAGCATGTCTTGGGAACAAATATGGCCTCTTCCCCTGGTTCCCTTGCTGTTAACACAGAACAACTACAACAATCTGCATCCAAACCTGAAAACTCTGCAGCTGACTGCCTGGAACATTGCATAAGACCATTTAACCCAAATTTATCCCAAAGGGTTAAAGACATTATCCTTGAGGCTCGCAGACCCTCAACAAGAAAAAATTATTCAGCAAAATGGAAAAGATTTCTCATTTGGAGTACTGCAAAAGGAGAAGATGTGTCACTGGTAAACATAGCCAACATTCTGGAATACTTGGCAGAGCTCTTCCACACAGGCCTGTCCTATTCCTCCATTAAGATTCATGCATCAGCTATTTCAGCAGAATACAACTTGGATCCTCCTGTCTTCTCACATCCTCTGTTCAGACGGTTTCTGAGAGGAATTAAAAATGTAAAGCCTCCTAGGAAGCCACCATTACCAGCATGGGACTTGAACTTTGTGCTAGAAAAATTGACACTTCCTCCTTTCGAACCAGCAGCAACAGCAGAATTGCAATACTTATCATGGAAGACTGCTTTCCTGCTGGCAATCACTTCAGCAAGAAGGGTATCTGAACTTCAGGCATTAATGGCAGTGCAACCCTTCCTCATCTTCTATCAAGATAGTGTCCATGAGAACAAATCCTTCCTTTATGCCTAAGGTGGTTTCCAGAGTTTCTTTAAATCAGGCTATCCACCTACCTACATTCTTCCCTAACCCACAGAACAGGGGAGAAAGACTGCTGCATACCTTGGATGTACATAGACAATGACGCTACTACCTGGACAGGACCAAAGGCAATAGGAAAACTGACCAGCTTCTGGTAGCATATGCAACAGGAAGGGAAGGAAAAGCAATTTCAAAACAGACAATCTCCAAGTGGATAGGAAATTGCATTAGATTTTGTTACTCCTACCATGGAAAGAAAACTCCAGAGAACATCAGGCCTCACTCTACAAGGGCAACAGCCACTACCACAGCCTTCTTACGAGGAGTGGCTACCAAGGACATTTTAGAAACTGCTACTTGGAGCTTCGTGCATACATTTGCCAAGCATTATAATTTACCTTTATACTCTAGATCCCGAGCAGGCTTTGCCACTGCTGTTTTGCAAGGGATCCTCACTACACCATAACTTTATTTGTCCACCTCCCCCAGTTTGGCTATGGTATTCTACCCAGTTGTAAGGACTGCAGATGCATCCTTGAAGGACATAGTACAGTTTTGTACCTACCATAAATGTAGATGTCCGATAGGAATGCATCTGCAGTCAGGATTACCCACCCTTCCCTCTGTGGTGCTCCTAGGGTATTTGCCCATCTTATAGCTAGCTGGGGGAATCTATTATGGTGTATTTGTTTGTATATATGTACATACATGCTTATTTTTTGTGTTTGCTCTCTACTATTTGGAATCATTGGCTTTTATCCAAATTTAGCCTTCCAAGAGGGCTCCTGGCATCTGGGGCAAGAAACACTGAGGAAAATGGCGTCGGCTGATGCCTTTATACCCGAATAACTGCAGCTATGACGTCGGGTGAAGTGCGACACCAGCCGAGGCCAGACCCAGACTTTGGAATCCGGCCGACCGAAGGGCTGCCTGACGACAGGACAACCCAGTTGTAAGGACTGCAGATGCATTCCTATCGGACATCTACATTTATGGTAGGTACAAAACTGTACTTTCCACGACATGTAGTTATGAAATATCTTTGATGTAAATAATATGTTTTAAAATAGAGGAATGGCAGTTTTGTTTTTTGAGTAATTAAACTTCATTTCTGATTTGGGACAAAAGTTATTACACTGTATATTAAACTGCCAAATCATATTTCTGAATTGTCCAGATTTCTGCAGAATGGCCAGATTTTCCCTCATATTTTCAGATTGTTCTTCATAACATTTTTAACATATTGAGGACTGAAGTCCTTAATTAATGATAAACATTTGAGTTTCAGATGTTAATGGTATTCTATCAAATTTCTAAGTTTATAAGAGCAGTATATAAAATCTGTTCCTGATTTTCTGACTTAGTTTTCTCTTTATTTGTGGAATTGTCCAGACTTCTTGTGCTAAGAGGTTGAGAGATATTTAGGGAGTAATACTCATGATATTGCTTTCAAACTACAACTAATTAGGTAGCAAAGAAAATAGAGTTAAAGAAAACATACTTTTATAGGTTCATAGGTTCATACTAGGCTATCTGCCCTAGGGCATTTATAAGCCTAGCCAGAATGTGTTTGGCTTTCGCCACCCATTTTAAATTTATTTTGCTATGCCCTTTTTCGAGGTTAGTATACTGTGCCTCTGTCTAACAGTGACACAGAAGTGATACCCGGGGTAAACCTACGATCTCCCATCCACTCATCAAGATTCCTCTTGAATAGAGTCAATGAGGGACTCTGCCTAACCTGGACTGGGATTTTATTCCAGAGTGAAGGGAGTCTCTGGGTTATGAATCTGTCCCTCCAGCATGTCCTATTTATTTCAGTGCTGAGGTTCAAGTCTCTCGAGCCAGAGCTCGATGGGTTTGATTTTCTGAGGTGCAGCATGTCCATTAATTCGGGTTGGACATGGCTTTATACGTCAGGCACAGATCGCCTCTGAACAGGCGGTATGCCACTGAGTAGAGCTGGAGTTTCTTTAACCGGGCAGCATATGGCATCTGTTTGAGCCCTTTGATCCTCTTGGTGAGGTACTTTTGGGGTCTTTCCAGTTGCTGCAGGTGTCTGGTAAGGTACATCCCAAAAGGGGCATTGTACTCAATTATGGGCCTGATGAGGGATGAGTAAAGAGGCACGATGACCTCCCCTGATCTAGATGTGAATCCCTTCATGATTAGGTGGGCTATATAAAATGTTTTTCTAACCACTTTGGCCACGTGGTTGTCAAATGAGAGATTGCTATCAACTTGGGTCCCCAGGTCCCTAATTACTTCTGTACTTAATGGATTACCACCCATGTGGTAATTTGTGGGTACTTTGTTTTTGCCAAAGGGGATGACTGTACACTTTTTGGCATTTAGCTTGAGGCCATGGCTCTGGCACCAGTTGTCTGTTTCTATGAGGCCCTTTTGGAGGATGCTTGTGTCTGCTGGAGAGTCGATTATGGTGCCCAGTTTGCAGTCATCTGTGAACTTGGTCAGCCACAGTCCTTCTGTGTTGGCCTGTACCTCCGAGAAATATATACCGAACAAGAGAGGTCCCAGGACTGAGCCTTGTGGGACACCACTTGTAACTGGTTTGGAGTCTGACATGGCTCCAGCAATTCTAACCATATGGGTTCTGTCCTTGAGCCAGTTTGCAATCCATCTAGTGACATAGGGGTTTATATTTAAGCTGGTGAGCTTATCTATAATGCCCGAGTGGGGTATTGTATCGAAGGTTTTTGCGAGGTCCAGGTAGGCTGTGTGGACCACCTTCCCCTCATCAATGGCCTTGGTGACTGTTTCAAAGAAATCAACCAGGTTTAAGAGGCAGGATCTGCCCTTAACAAAGCCGAACTGGGTAGGATCTAGTGTCTGTAGGTCCCCAATATCTTTATTTATGAGGTCCATGATGATCCTTTCCATAGCTTTGCAGACCAAGATAGTCAGGCTTATGGGGCGATAGTTTCCAGGATCCGTTGAGGCACCACCTTTATGGAGAGGGACCACTGTTGCTGTACGCCACTCTTTGGGCACATATCCTGTAGTAAGGCTGAGATTGAACAGTAGTTTTATGTTTGGGTTTAGCTCTTCTTGGAGTTCATGTAGGATGCAGCCCGGGACACTGTCTGGTCCCATTGATGCTGTGTTATTTGCTTTGGAGAGGGCGGCTCTTACCTGAGCATTTGAGATGTCAGGGGGGCAGCACTCTGCTGGGATAGATATTTGCCCTTTTGGTGGGGGGGGGTTGCACTGAACCTGTCAGCTAGGATGTTGGCAATGTCTGTGGGTTCAGTGTATTTTTTGTCATTTTGGACTAATTCTGAGCATATCTGGGAATTCCCACCCAGGTTCCTAACATAACTAAAGAAAGCCTTGTGATTATCCTTAGTGTCCTGTGCAATTTTTCTATCTAAGCTGGCCTTAGACAATTTTATGAGTGCCCGTAGTTTTTTGCTAATACTGATCAGTGATGCCTTCCCTTTTTGGGATTTTCTCTATCATTTAGTAGCTTCCTCCTTCTATTGTATAGTTTGTTTATGGCTGGGGTCCACCAGACAGGACGTCTGCCTTTGGAGGATTGGGTTTTGGTTTTATTTGGGATTGCATGATACATGCATTCCTGAAAGTGTTCATAGAATGCATTTTTATAAAGGATTCTGCGGTCTGGGCCGTATTTTCCACAGGCCCGGGGGCTTTGAAGGATTCCATCTCAGTTTTGAGGAGTGTGAAATTTGCTTTAGAGAAGTTTTTCACTGTGGTTTTCTGGCAGGGGGTGGGGTCGGGATGTGAATATCCAGTGAGATTAGTTTATGGTCTGATCTTACCAGTGAGGGATACACTTGTAGTGTTTGCTAAATTTGCTTGAAGTGTGGTAGGTTTGAGCAGTGGTAAATGTTGTAGTAGACTCCAATATTTTGTACAGCAGACCATGTTCCAGCAGGTGTCATCTAAATGTAACTCCTAGAAGTAGCAAAGAGAATGTCAACAATGCCTCTCTGTGCCATTAACCAGAATAATGTACAGCTGTTTCAGTATTACCCAGTGTTGATTGCTGCATGCACCATGCAAGTCGCATAGCATGTTTACAAAAAAGGTTTCTGCCTGTGGAGCACCCATCCATCCCCCAATGTTCTCCCTGTTGCTGCACTGTCTTCTACCAAGCAATATTTTGTCATCTTCATGCCATGATTGTTTCATTGACTTGGGTTCTTAGCTGCATTACAGATGCAGCATATTGACTATTTACTCTTCATTGTATGTCTCCAGCTGCTAAGTAATTCACTATAATCTTTGACTTTTCCATTGTATCTGTATCACATGTATAGAGTGTTATGACTGGGTTGGTGATTATAATGGGCAATTTTGTTGTTTGTTTTAATTGCAAATTATCACCACAGGAGTGACGTTTAAGAGGAAAGTAGCATTTATAAAATTTTAAGTATAAATTTTAGTGTTTGCATAGATATTTTTATACCCCAAGTAGACTTCAGAGATTTTTTTCAACGGATAGACAGCAATTGCTAGAGGTGCGGTGGGAAACAGAGGGGTACCTAGGAACATATTTTTTAGAACACAAGTTGACAGATTTTAGAAATTTCATACAGGGTACTTTGTCAAAAATATTGGGGAGCAAATTATTTTAACTTAGGAAATAATTCTTTTGAGCTGGGAAATAGAAACTGTATTGCAAAGACGCAGTAAGACCCTACAGAGTTTACTGCTGTTGGCTGCCAAAAATGCAATAACTAGGAAGTGGGAGTCAAAAACAAACACTGTAACAAAATTGCTGAATGTTGTAAAGGAGATAGAAGAACTGGAGATGGGATCTTTAGAAAAGGGAAGAAGTAATCTACATAGAAATAAATGAAATGTTTGGAAATAATGCATACAGAATAATGTCTTTACCAAACCTTGGCTCTAATGGCAGCATCAGTTTTTATGGCTCACTGTGCCAGACTTCACATATAGGTACTTAAGTGGACCCTGTGGTCTCCAGGCTCAGATTGTCTCTTTGAATCCATTCATGTTAACAGGTGCATTCTATTCTCACCTAGCTTAGTGGTTAGATCTGACACATATCTTGATTGGCAACCCCTTCCAGCTTCACATCCTGATAGTGCAGATTACCATGGAAATATCTTCCCTAGGATGGCCAGGGCATTTCATTTGGCAGATGGTTCAAGGGTTCTAGACATATCCGGCAACTCTTGTTCACATCAGCATCCTGGAAGTGAGAGTGAGTTCCATCCAGTTTGGCAATATGGGTATTGTTCTGGTACATTAGCAAACTGGGTAGATATTCTTACACATTGTTTTCGGAGGCCTTGGGGGTATGGCAGTGAGCCATTCAGTCCCTAAAATTTCTGATAACAGTACACATTCTGAGAGAAGGTGGATAGGATGAGCTTCTGCCTCTTTATGCCCTATAACTTCTCACTTTGTCAGACGGCTGCCAGGGTAATTTTTCATTTTTGGGGATATCCTGTCTTTCACCTCTTTGACTGTCCTACCAGCATCACTTGCAATGGCCATTTCTCACTGGTTCCCATCAGTTGCTGCCATTTTAGAAGTCCAAGTTAAAATAAAGGGACAATTTAGAGTAGCCAACCAACATAGGCAGCATGTATTTCGGGCATAGAAGTAAACTAGAATATCTGGGTATGGTGGAAAATATCCAGATTATTGCCAGACAACAGTGCAAAATTAGAAATGATCCTCTAATCCTGGAATTAAGAAAGAGCATTACTAGACACTGAAATGAAATTAGACTTGTTACTTAGCTTGTGCCAACACTGGCATGCATCATCAGTGCAAAAAAAAGTTGTTAATCATTGTTGTGGCAAGGACTATTGTTGCCTGATTTTGTGGTCACCGTAGTTTTAAACTGAGAGGCTTTTCCTTGGTAGTTAATACTTTTTTCTTATTTATTTGATAGCCCAGTAAGCATACTAATACAAATTTACCACTTTTGTGCCAGAAAGAGATGGATAAGATTATTTTACAAATTCATGCTTATTTGAACAAATGTAGCTGTTATGCTAGTTATAAACTATACAGGAAGTCATATTCATTGATAATTGGGAGTAGTAAGGTGGTAAGTATTCAGCCCATCAGTGTGGTAAATATAAAGATAAAGTATAACAATAACAGAAAAAAAGCTAAAATAGTCTATCAATCACTGTAGGCAACCAGTCATATGCACTCAGTTCATTCCCACTCAGCCGTTAGTTTGAGGTGCAATGACAGTCTGTGTTTTAAACATCTGAGATCCTTTAATCCTATAGTATTGTTAGAGAATCTGTTCCATATCAGCATCTAAGAATTAAAAAAAAAAGCTTTATTGCAATGTGCCACTTTACTCTTTATGAACAAGAAGAGTGTGGTGTAGTGAAAACCAGGAAGCCTAGGATAGGTTCCTTAGAGAAACAGAAGAACATTTGGGGTTCATTTATGGCCAAGTATGAGATAGCAGGCCAAGCAAAAATGTTTTAGGTAAGAACCCGCATCACCAAGTCAGATTTTACTGAGTGGTTCCTATCTAGCCCTTTTAATAGTGTAACTTTGGTGCTCGTTGCTGGTGCCAGAACATTTAATATGCTTGATTTGTTAAGCAAAAGTTGTAGGCAAGTGGTAATATGGGCCAGTGCATTCACAGCAAGTAGTAGCTTGTTTTCCAGATGTGTTACAGCCTCAAGACAGAGTAGTGTGCTGTCTTCTAGTGTATAGTCATATGGTTTTTCAAGTTTGATGTATGTACATTCGGTATGGTGTTGGCATAAAACAGAAGAATCAGCCCATAATCCTATTTTCTTACAAACATGGGTTTTTATTGGGCGGTCATCTAGGTCCTAGAACTTCATTCAGGAGATGAACCTCAGTTTTGGAGCTCTGTCAAGTAACAGGGATTTTTTTTCCAGAATGGTGAAACAAAACTTTTTTTTTTTTCACATTGCTTAACCTGCAGAGGAAGTTTATTCCAGAAAAGGGGGAAAGCCTTGGCTGAGGAATCTTTCTTTCCATCATATTCTGTTTATCTGTTGATGAAGGTTCAGGACACTTTTTCAAGTGTTAGCTTGTACTTTCACTGTTTATCACCCAAATCTGTCCATTTTATTTATTGGTTAATAGGTAGCTACTAGGCATCCAGTCCAGGAGGCTGTTAAGGAGACTACCTCAAATTCCCATTGTCCCAAACAACTCTCTGGTTAAGTGACTTGCTCAAGGGCACACAAGGGAAATGCCTGCATTTGCACTTGTTTCTGTCCTGTAACTCCTGGGCCCATCTCATTTGCTCACTCAATTTTTTTTATCTGCTTTTACTGTATTTGTGTTTCTTCCTACTTTATTTTGCTTTTACATCATCTTAAAAGTACTCATTTGTATTTATTACTTCTTGGTGTAACTCATTCTAAGCCTTTTAGTTTAAGCACTTGGGCTTCAGGCCAGTTATTTTACATTAAGAGGGTTTGTGGTCTGCACTCTTGTGGGAGGAGAGGCTGGACTCTGCTCTTCTGAGCTGGGAATTTCTGGTTAAAGGCTTATAGTGCTTGCATATTTGAACTTCTTCTTACTGAAATTGGTACACCTTGTTTGCTGTAGCATAGACTAGATCCAGGCCTGCTGAATCTAGCTTTGTTTGTATAACTTGAACACTAATCCAGGCATTCTTTAAAGTATTCAATTGTATTTATTACTGCTTGGTAGTAACTTGATTAAAAGTGTAGCTATCATTCTAAGTCTTTTGGATTAAGCACTTGGGCTTCAGACCAGTTTTACATTAGGAAGGTTTGTGGCCTGCACTGTGGTGGCAGGACAGGTAGCTTACATCCTTCTAAGTTGGGAACTGCTGATTGAGGGCTCAATGTCTGTTGTTCTAAAAGTGTATAAGTTTTGGTTTAAGCACTTGGGATCCAGGCCAGTTATTTTACATTAAGAAGGTTCATGGTCTGCCCTCTTGTGGGAGGAGAGGCTGGACTCTGCCCTTCTGAGCTGGGAATTTCTGGTTAAAGGCTTATAGTGCCTGCATATTTGAACTGTTTCTTACTGAAATTGGTATACCTTGTTTGCTGTAGCATAGACTAGATCCAGGCCTACTGAATCTAGCTTTGTTTGTATGCTTGTTTGCTTGTTGTTTCCCTGAAATGCTAATTCCACCTAAAACGCGGCTTTTCAGCGCTTCTGTGGATCCCTAGTGATACCTGCATTGCTTGCTGTACTTATTTCCTTGTTTCACTTGAAAGAAAGTTACTGTTTGTCATTTTTGCATTTGTTAGCTGTAACACATTGCATTTAAGTTACCTGGCACTTGCTCACTAAAGCAATTATATAAGTCAGCACTAAAAAATTAAAAGCACTACACCCTCACAAACTCCCCTTGAGTACCTTGTTCCCCATTGGCCCTTTTTTTCAATTGTAAAGGAATTCCCAATACTATTCTAGCATGTCCAAAGGTCAGTTGTCAATATCCTCTCCGGTCCAGCTGGTGAATCTGGGACTCTTGAGGCAATGTTACAACTGCCTCATGTACACAGACTACCCTCTCCTCCCCCCAACAAATTCCAACACGTGAGAGATGCAACCATGTAGCCAAACTGGAGGCTAAGCTCTCTCAAGTCAGTACTGGTGTAACCCGTCAGGAGGAGAAGGAAACCACACTCACTACAATTCCAGTCTCACATAGACCTACCACGACAACAAACCAAACGCATAAACACACAAAAACATACTCTGAGGCTCTAAATAAAAATCTGCCTAAGCAGCAGAGACCTCCAAAGCGGACACCCAAGCAACCGCTACCCCAAAACAAAACATGTGCAACACATAGCTCACAAAGCCAGTGTGCCGAACAGTCACAGCCCTCAAGGCTAATCAACACACCTGATACACTTGTAATAGGTGAGACTATCGTCAGGCACACTGACGTCCCGCTCACCAGGCTGAACAAGGAGAAGGTCATGGTGAGCTGCATGTCGGGCTCTAGGATCCGCCAAATTTCACACTCCTCAAAACTGAGGTGGAATCCTTCAAAGCCCCCGGGCCTGTGGAAAATATGGCCCAGACTGCAGAATCCTTTATAAACGCATTCTATGAACACCTTCAGGAATGCATGGATCATGCAATCCCAAATAAAACCAAGACCCAATCCTCCAAAGGCAGACGTCCTGTCTGGTGGACCCCAACCATAAACAAACTATACAATAGAAGGAGGAAGCTACTACATGATAGAGCAAAATTCCAAAAAGGGAAGGCATCTCTGATCAGTATTGGCAAAAAACTACGGGCACACATAAAATCGTCTAAGGCCAGTTTTGAGAGAAAAATTGCACAGGACACTAAGGATAATCACAAGTCTTTCTTTAGTTATGTTGGGAACCTGGGTGGGAATTCCCAGATATGCTCAGAATTAGTCCAAAATGACAAAAAATACACCGAACCCACAGACATTGCCAACATCCTAGCTGACAGGTTCAGCGCAAACTCCCCCCCCACCAAAAGGGCTAATATCTATTCCAGCAGAGTGCTGCCCCCTGACATCTCAGATGCTCAGGTAAGAGCCGCCCTCTCCAAAGCAAAAAACACAGCATCAATGGGACCAGACGGTGTCCCGGGCTCCGTCCTACATGAACTCCAAGAAGAGCTAAACTCAAACATAAAACTACTGTTCAATCTCAGCCTTACTACAGGATATGTCCCCAAAAAGTGAAGTATAGCAACAGTGGTCCCTCTCCACAAAGGTGGTGCCTCAACGGATCCTGGAAACTATCTCCCCATAAGCCTGACTATCTTGGTCTGCAAAGCTATGGAAAGGATCATCATGGACCTCATAAATAAAGATTTGTTGGGAACCTACAGACACTGGATCCTACCCAGTTCAGCTTTAAGGGCAGATCTTGCCTCTTAAACCTGGTTGATTTCTTTGAAACAGTCACTAAGGCCATTGACGAGGGGAAGGTGGTCCACACAGCCTACCTGGACCTCGCAAAAGCCTTCGATACAGTACCCCACTCGGGCATTATAGATAAGCTCACCAGCTTAAATATAAACCCCTATGTCACTAGATAGGTTGCAAACTGGCTCAAGGACAGAACCCACATGGTTAGAATTGCTGGAGCCATGTCAGACTACAAACCAGTTACAAGTGGCATCCCACAAGGCTCAGTCCTGGGACCTCTCTTGTTCGGTATATATTTCTCAGAGTTACAGGCCAACACGGAAGGTCTGTGGCTGACCAAGTTCACAGATGACTGCAAACTGGCTGCCATAATCGACTCCAGCCGACACAAGCATCCTCCAAAACGGCCTCATAGAAACAGAGAACTGGTGCCAGAGCCATGGCCTCAAGCTAAATGCCAAAAAGTGTATAGTCATCCCCTTTGGCAAAAACAAAGTGTCCACAAATTACCACATAGGTGGTAATCCATTAAGTACAGAAGAAGTAATTGGGGACCTGGGGACCCAAGTTGATAGCAATCCCTCATTTGACAACCACGTGGCCAAAGTGGTTAGAAAAACATTTCATATAGCCCACCTAATCATGAAGGGATTCACATCTAGATCAGGGGAGGTCATCGTGCCTCTTTACTCATCCTTCATCAGGCCCATAATTGAGTACAATGCCCCTTTTGGGATGTACCTTACCAGACACCTGCAGCAACTGGAAAGACCCCAAAAGTACCTCACCAAGAGGATCAAAGGGCTCAAACAGATGCCATATGTTGCCCGGTTAAAGAAACTTCAGCTCTTCTCCGTGGCATACCGCCTGCTCAGAGGCGATCTGTGCATGACGTATAAAGCCATGTCCAACCCAGAATTAATGGACATGCTCCACCTCAGAAAATCCAAATCCAATCGAGCTACGCGCTCGAGAGACTTGAACCTCAGCACTGAAATAAATAGGACATGCTGGAGGGACAGATTCATAACCCAGAGGCTTCCTTCACTCTGGAATAAAATCCCAGTCCAGGTTAAGCAGAGTCCCTCATTGACTCTCCAAGAGAAATCTTGATGAGTGGATTGGAGATCGTAGGTTTACCCCGGGTATCACTTCTGTGTCACTGTTAGACAGAGGCACAGTATACTAACCTCGAAAAAGGGCATAGCAAAATTTAATTTAAAATTGGTGGCGAAAGCCAAACACACTCTGGATAGGCTTCTAAATGCCCTAGGGCAGATAGCCTAGGCTATGAAGAATGAGGGAATCATACCGTGCACCACAGGAAGTAACTCATCTGCTCATAGCTGTAATACTGTATTCTACATCTCAAATACAAATAAGATAGTTTATTAATAGCACACCAACCATTTCTGAAGAGGCTTACTGGTGAACTTGACCAAAATAACAAATTGAAAACCAAATGGATGATGAGGTTCATTTATCTGCTGGATGTTCACATTATTTTAATTCATTAATTGGTATGGTGAAAAGCAGGAATCTTAAGATAGGTTCCCGAGAGACCCAGAAATTACTTGAACTTTTTTGAATAGAACTTGTTCACCATGACCATTAGAGATACCCCATGAAGGTAACAAATGTTTCCAGGTGAATGTACTTTAAGTAAGATGCAGGATTTCCAGGTAATTTAGAAGGAACCCATGATCTGAGTCAAAAGGTCCAGAAAGGCCCACAAATATGTCACTAACTGAGTCCATTGTTTATGTAATCAGTAAATGGAGTCCGATGAGAGACCAAAGAGCCACCTTTATGACACTGACTGACTAAAATTAAGTACAACTCCATCTTTAGAGACCATGCATTTTTTAGTGTAGAAAACAGAAATAGGTCATATCATGTTTGTATCTGCTGCAATCTTGGTACAAGTGGACATAAGTTAGTAATACTTCACAGATATGTTGGCTAATTGAGGTTCCTAGTAAGAGATTGTAAAAATGTTTACTATGAATTCAGAACTGTTTCACAATTTTACAGTGCTATAAGCAAACTTCAGGACTTCAATTGTCAGGTGAACAATCCGCAGCTGTTTTGAACCAGGTGGCTTTTTCTCCTTTTGAATAAGAGTATTTGGTTAGCCATTTCTTAGCTGTGTTTGCCAGAGGAGGTGATACAGCCTCCATATTTAATAAAATTTCTATAGAGGTTGCAGGCTGAAAACTTTCCCCAAGAGAGAAGAGGGGAAAGACACCATAAATCTTAGTTTTCACAATAGTATAATTAATATGCGCCCATAACTCTCTCTAGTTGCCTAAGGGCATCTTGACTTCTGATATACTTTGTTTTCCTTCATTTTATTTCATGTCTCTGTCTTACATTTGTTTGCCAGCATCAACACATATTTTTTCTGTTATCTGATGTGGGCCAAAGGCTTATGTGCCTCTAGAGAGTTTGTCTCCAAGTGTCATTTTGTTTTGCATAGTCCTACAGAGCTGTCTGTAGGACTTTTCATTTTCTTTTTTGCTTATAGTATGTTGACTGGAAGAAGGTAAGAGGTTTTCAAAAATGATTTAGGGATGACTGGGCCCAAATCCACATTGCTAGTCTTTTTAGAAAGGATAAGTAGTGAACTAGTCAGGAAATAAAATAAATGTTAAGGCCTGGTGGGTTTGATTGTTTAAAGCAGGGCTGTAAAGGCTCAATAGAGAGGAAATCAGGAAAATAAAGCTGCTAGTAATGGAAAAACAGTAGTCACTAAAACATTGGATAAACCTGTTCTCATTTCTCATTGATGCTGCCAGGTTGGCTGGTTGTTCAACGAATTGGTGATCAGGCATCAGGGAGTTACACCTGGTTGAGGCTGTAGTTATATACATAAATTATTGTTAGCTCAAACCACTTGTTAACACTGAAGGCACCCTCCTGTACTAATGCATTTCTTTATTTTTTTTCCCATATGTGATACCTATTTAGGCTTTCTTCCATGTCAACAAAGAGTAACTCAGTGAGCTATAACAGGTTGGGTACCAGTTCAATTATGTTAGTTCTTACCAGTCATTTTTCTCATTGTTTCAATGGAGAGGAAGAGCACTATTTTTCTGTTAGTGTTGTCGCCATTACTTGCTTTTGGATGTTCCTGCTTTCCCCATGGTTCTGTGTCTGTGAAATTAGAGTATACAAGCCAGGTGATGTGACATCAAAGACATGTGGGGGTTCAGGAAGAAAGATTGCTTATGTGTTTTGTGAATTTGGGTAGTCAACCAGTTGCAGTCAAGGATTTAGGAGTTTGGTATTTGTAGGGGAACTTTATATTTAGTGAATAATGTTCACAATGCAGGTCACTTTTAGTGGTCATATTTTTGACAGCTTTGCTTAATGAACGATTTCATTTTGTTTGCAAAAGTGAACCTTGCATTGTTGTTCTTCACTGTTTCCAAGACAAGACAGAGAAATTGTCTTGATGCATGTTTTCTAAGTCTGCATTTGTTCTTTTTAGTGCTTTTTCTGCCCAATTCCCACCAGCCCTCAAATCCATTCTTCCCAATTATGACTCTGCTCATTTATTCCCCTGCTTGCCTTCACTTGAGATAATCATGTATAGGGGGAGCTGCCCTCTAGACACCCATCAATGATTTTCTTTTTATGGCCCTTACCTTCTGGTCACTGCTGTGCTTGCTTACAGATTGGAGAGATTGTTGTTTCTTTTCCTATATATGTTCACGATCCTGCATATGTGCATTGAAGGTTGCCTTGTGACACTTGGTAGAACCAAGCTTGTGTTCCCCATCTGTATGCTGCATGCCATGCACTTTTCTCAACATTAGGTACCACCACTGCAGCTGACTTGAACTGTCTCCCTCATTCCTCGATGGGGAAACTGTCATCTGCTGTTCACTCCCATTCTCCCTCATCTTATTCCAGCCCAGGGCTGCTAGTTGAGCTTGGGTTGTTTGCAATCTGGGCTTTGATCCTCTGGGCCATGAAACCGGTGAAAGACTACCTTTTTTAAGATGGCAAGAAAGTTTACAAGATGTTCCCTCACTTAATACATTCCAATTAACAAGCTGAGGCTTTGGAGTGTTTTAGCTGGCTGTTTCAGTTGTAACAAAACTGATAATGACATTGACCTTTGTAGCGGTTTGTAACAACCAGCTTGAAGATTTCAGTTTTAAAGATATGTGCTTAAAAATACATAAACAATAATATCATACAGAATGCACATGTATCTTGATAATTTGGGTGGAACAACAAGATATAATAAGCTTCCCCACCATTTAAGTACTTTAATATTTTAAGAACTGGCTAGTCAGTGTTAAGCATCTGTATATCCCTGTAGCTGTCCTGGACCATTTTGAAAATTTCATGAAGCCCATTTCCTTTATTGCTGAAAATGTCCTGTACTAGATGGCTACAAGTAACTTTTTAGTTGCTTTAACCCAATAGGCTGTTAGAATCAGTAAAAGTAACTGCACTGAGAATATTTGCTGCATTGTTAATTTCAGGATTTCACATCTCTGACACCTGGTTCGTTCACAGATTGGTATGTGAGGCTAGGTCTTAAATCTAATGGGGGATAAAAAAGGATAGCATACACATTCTGCTGAACTCTGACCAGATGATATCCCTAAGGGAGAAACAGAGCCTTGCAGACCGTCTTGCGAGATATTCTCACATTCCTTTTGCAGCCCGCATGGATTTAGTGGCTTTCCTTTTAATAAATGCAGATTAGATTATTGCGTCTTAAATTACTATGCTGTTATTTTTGCTTCACTGTAGGCATTTTTTTCTTCTTGCAGAAAGACTTTTTAATAAATATAGCATGTAGGTCTTCAGAGATTGACAACTGAAGATTTTATTTGGCCTTGGGTAACTTGCTAAACCAAACTATTCCATTCTTTTTTATGTGATCGAACACTCAGGCAGTTTGTACTCACACCAAAAATGTGTGAGTAAACTGGGGTAGTTTGGACTTGGTACGTCAGTGGATGGTAGGGAGAAGTGCAAACTAAAGTCCTGTTTTTATTTCTGTTTCTTTTATCTTGCAGACCATTTTATCATCTGCAGTGAAGTTTTCCCTTGTGGTATACTTCCATTTTGGTGATTAAAGGAGTGCAGATGAAGTTGCATGTCATTCATTTTTTGTAATGCCGGATTACTCCTGATAAATTGTTGGTGTACATTTGCTACCAAGTGTAAACATATCATTGCTGTTAACAGTTGTTAATCAATAACTCACCTCTCTACTTAGTCTTCAGGGCTAGAATCTGGGAATTTATACCAGTTTCCTTCAGTGACAAATCCTTAATTTGGGAAGAAACTCAAAAAATCATATTGTAGCAACACTAATTGTCACTGCTTCACAAACAATGAAATAACTTGGAATGTCTTCAATTGTGAATCTTTCCTGCTTTAATAACCCAAACCTCTCAGTACTGTATTGCCAAGTATTAATTTTTGACTCTTCTTGTTATATTGACACTTCTATTACCTATTTGCGTAATTTTGACCTTGCTTTTATAAATTATAACATATATTTGCAGCTGATGTTTGTTT
Organism: Protopterus annectens; assembly: GCF_019279795.1. Taxonomy (NCBI): domain Eukaryota; kingdom Metazoa; phylum Chordata; order Ceratodontiformes; family Protopteridae; genus Protopterus; species Protopterus annectens. Next base: position 860,941,473 of record NC_056744.1, read on the forward strand.
CACAACCAAATTGAGCCTGAATTGAGTCCTTTTAGATTGGTGCTCCACCAATGTAAATGTATTTAAGTAAATAAATAAAGAAAAACATATTTAGGAATTTGCAGCAAGTTTGACCACACGGCAAAGTACATGTTTTCATTTAAAGATTCTTCAATATGTCTAGATAAATTAAATTATTTCTTTTTAAGATGTAGACTATTTATCATAAAGTTGTCACCATATTCGGCCTTAGGCATATGCCAACTAGGTGGCCGTCTAGGGCACCTCTCTAGCAGGGACACATTTCCAGTCATTTTTGTTTATTTTTTGTAGTAAAGAAATAGTTTCTTTAAAATATGTTGAATGAATACAGGAAAAACTGAAGATTAAGGCAATCTGTGAGAAAAAGGAAGAAAAAAGTAATCTGGATGGTGCAGGATGGGGGCACCAAGTGGTGTGGTGCGTGGGGGGGTGGCACTCTGGACCCCTTTTGTCTAGGGTGCCAGTAGACCAAAGGCCAGTCCTGGTTATCACTATTTCTTGTCTGTCACTGTTACTTGCCTAATAGTATTGACATTATTGTAACACACAGTGCAAGGGTGCTGCTTAAACTAAATCATTTACAGCTTGCATAGGGCCTTCCTGTACTTAGAAACTTTCTGCAGTGCTTTTAAAATGTTCAGGATGTCATGGGTAATATGATATCATGCAGTGCTTGCGAGTGCTTTATACTTCCACAGGCTAGAGTGCTTGGGGAAGCACTGACAAGAACTACAGTGCAATTAAAGAAAGTAAATTAGCAGTTGCACAGTGTTAGTGGACTGCTCACCTTGTGAATTCTTCAGCAGCGTATTTGTTGAATCTGGAAATCTGCTTGTAACTGAAGACGTTTAGAGTGTGCAACACACCAGATTATTCCTTGAACAGGAGCCAGTACTTACATTTTTAGCTGAAACTTTCATCTGTTAGCTGCAGAGTTCATTTGGTGGGGATTCTACATTGGTCCTAACCAAGGGTGTGGATACATGCATGTGACTTCCTGCATTGCATTGAATTTCTAGGAGTGACTCCAGCCCACTGCTGCATAAGAGGAAACTAAAATAGAAATGGATAGAAGGATGGATAAGTGACATTGATTTCTTTAGAAATGAAGTTAAAATAGCCATTAGAAGACAAGACAACCTTGTGTATGGATAATCTCATATTCTGCCTAACCAAAGAAAATACCAGAGGGAGATGGAAAACACCTGGGCAAAGAAGCTCCGTCCAAACCCTGCTACATGTAGAATTTTAAATCCCAAAGACTTATTTTTGAAGTTAATTTCCAACAGTCCTTTTCCTGCCCTTCCCCAAAGTCTAATGATTACACAAGCATAACCTCTTTTTTTTCTGTTTTAGTTTGACAATCTGTCTTAAACAAATTTGATAAACTGTACGACAACATTTCTGACTTTGGTAAACCAGGATCATACAAAATACGTTTTGATTTCTTAAAATATTAACAGATATATTTGACCTGTTTGCTATGTTTTTAACCAGTCTTGCATCAAGCATATTTCCCTCCCCATTACAATGTTCTTTTGTTTTCCCTTTTCCTAAGTTCACAAGCTTCTCTGTCTTTTCTCTCTTTATGGGTGGCACAGTAGTGCAGCAGTTAACATTGTTGTCTCACAGCAAGAGGTTTGCCGGTTCGATTCTCAACTGGGGTGCCTTCAGTGCAGAGTCTTCATGTCCTCCCTGTATTTGTGTGGGTTTCCTCTGTGTACTCCTGTTTCTTCCCACATTCCAAAGACGTATGCGGAGTGTTTCTCCCCGGGCCTGCATTGGAAATAGGTTCTGTCCTAGTTAGACTTTCCCAGTCAATAAATGTCAACAAATGTTAAATAAATTTCCCTCAGGTTGCCATATTGCTTGCAAAATGTGTCTATTAACAAGATATCAGAAATTGGTGCTTTTTTAAAAATACCAATATGGCCATATGGGAGTGAGACAACTATCAATTCACCCGTTCTGGGAGAAGGGCGGTAGCTGTGGCTTAAGTGAGTGATATCAATGGAGTACAATGTATTCACCTAGAAGAGTTCTGAGCCAGACAACCCTGTAGAGACGTAGTATTTTTGCAATATTCTGCTGAGGGAAAATTGGTATGTGGAAGCAGGAAGCAGATCAGATCTTTTTTATTTTAGAATTATCATTCTAGGATGCTCTGTCTGCGTCTTTTAGAAGTTGAGAGGATGGCAGGGCATGTAAATACCTGCTTTCAAAAGATGATTTTTTCACTTCATGTTGCATAAATTTCTTCTATAGTTAAGTATAATGTATCAGTATCAAACAGTGTCTCAAGGAGATTTGGTCACAGTTAATGTGAAACCCGAACTTCATGTAAAATATGGGAAAGGGTGGGTGATGCTGATGTAAGAGTTGTCAAAATTACCTCTGTTTTTTTTTCCTTTCCAGTCAAGGCTCCCTCTTCATATAAGCTTACACTTAAATGCTATTTCAAATCTTTACCTGATTGCATTATATTTTATTGCATCTTAGCCATTCCAGATGAATTTTATATTTTTTCTTATTCACTGTGTATGTAGTTATCTGGTTGTTAATTGGTACTTTAATATTTCTGCTTCTTGTTTCATTCAACGTGTATGTAGTAGCATTGCTTTAAACTTTGTAAGATGGCACTATCTATTTTAAGTCTGTTTTGTTCTGAACACTGTCACTGAGATTCAGAAAGGTGCAGAATGATATGGAAGCCTTAACTCAGTTTCAGCATTGTACTAAGCCTTTTGTGTTCAAAGACTGCACTGCTGAGATTTTCCTGTCACTGTGGCCTCAGCACAGAGGAGGTCTTGTGGATGAAATCACTTGTTGATGCAGCTCTCCAAGGGACTGGCTAATGCAGGATGCAGTTGATTCACCAAAAATATTTACTCCAAGTGCCTTTTGGTTGAAGAATAATCACCAAAACCACTTTCAGAGATGTTTGAGTTTTTTTCTTTTTCCCATTGTAGTTTGTCCATGGAGGTGGTATATATACGTTGGGTGAGGGGACATGCCCACCCAACACAAATTTTTTTTTTTTTTTCTAAATTTGCTGAAAGTGTTTTTCAGCTGTTTTTTTCTATCAAATGGTATTCTGCAAAAGTGGATTCAGTGACTTGTTATGAATCCATTGATGTTAATTAGCCTTGTGCTGACACTAAAAATGTCTGTGCCTCCAAATTTGCTCAAAATCAGAGCATCACTCATTCGAGTAAATTTTTAAGAGGCAAAAGTGAATGCTGTAAAGATATGCCAGTCACCTATCCATTTCTGTGGGAGTACTTGTGGTGCAAGTTCAGCGAAGACATGGAGGTAAAGGGTGTTAGTGTGTGGATGTTTGTAGTGTCATGAATAAGGCTGCATTAATGTGTGTGTACTGTGCGTGCGCGTGTGTGTCTGTGCATATGTGTGTGTGTTGGAGCATGTGTGCAGATGAATAGGTGAGTGTTTGTGTGAGTGTAGGGATTGGCTTTAGCAGTGCAGTACATTGGCCACTAGGGAAATCACACTTTTTGTCACTGTAGTGTTAATTGACCAAGCCCACACTGGGCAATAAGCACAAGCCATGTGGACTTTAGTGAATCCTAGCCTATATTTTAATATCTTTGTCATAAGTTGTTCTGTTTTCATCGTTTTTCATTAATTCTGTTAGTACTGAATCTTGGACAGAGGCTGAAATGTTTCCTTGTGGATTGGTTCATAACATTGGTTAGCAAACAATAGTTACTAGTTTTTGTAAATGATGGAATACTCTTTTTCTACTACATGATTGTTTTCTATAATCACGTCCTATGGTTTGGAACAATCATATATGAAATTTCCTTAATGCTATATCTAAACTGGGTGTAATATTCTTTTTTTGTATTGTGTAGTAACTCCATGTGATGTCATTTACATTTTCTCCTGGTTAAATAATTAAGAAAAGTGCTTTAAAATAATTGTAGCGTGCATACCTCTTTTATATACAGCCTCAATCACTTGGATTTTGTTAACTCTTCAAGCTTTGGCCTTGATGGTACTTCACTGTATGTGTGATGCAATGAATATGAACATAAACAACAGCCCATAATAGGAATTACCAATGTAATTCCCTCTTTTTTTGTCTTGTAATGAAATTACCACTCCTCAAATTGTTGGCTACATTGCCTACCACAAAAAACAAAAATGTTTTAAAACCTTGGCACTCCCTAGAATGTTTATACATGCTAGTTTTGTCTGTGCTGCAAGTAGAATATATGTGTTCATAAATACTGTGTGACAATTTCCTTGTGGTTTTATCTACCTAGTAACTTCAGACAGTGGAACACATAGCTACTATAAATCACCCCTTGGATTCACAATCATAATGATTTTTTTCTTCATATTTTATCATTATTAGTTATCTGTAAATTATGGCTTCCGTTTATATACCATATTGCACTTGCCACACTTAATATGCACGCTTCACTTTCTCACTGCGATTTGCTGTAGACACCTACTTTTTTTTTTATATTTTCTGTATTGATGTACCCCTTTTAAAAATAAATCTAGGCTGTTCACCTGCTATGTTACACAGGCTTTCATTACCCCTTATTTTCCAGTTATTAGCCAAAACATTTTTATAGCCATACTATCCACTGACATGTACATAAAAATTAATTTGAACAATTTGATTCATTTATCTCAATTTGTTTAACAGGTAAACCAGATTGTAAAATAGGAGAAAAACAAATTGTTCCTGTTTTTTTGACTTTCTTCAAAATATTATCTATTACTTTAACATCATATCTATCCAGAAATAGACTGTTCCTTATCAAAAACTGTATCATTTGTGATAAGTCACGACAATTGAAGAATGTGGTGAGAGGAAACTATTACTCATATTTTTAGGATGACCACTTTGATAGTCTAAGTAATTATTAACGAAAGTGGGCTTGCAAAATACTGAAGAATCAAATCTTTTATCTGTTACATTTGTCAGTAAGACCAAATCTAAAAAAGTAATAGTGATACCTTTATATCCCACTGTACACTCTAAAAATTCAGTACTACTGCTTACAAACAAAACAAATTCATGAAGTTCATTTTCTGTAGCTTTCCATACAAAAATTAAATCTATAAAATGTTTAGAATTGCACAAGTATTAATTTGTTATTATGTAATGTATTAATTTCCTACCAATCTAAGACTAAAATAGCAAAAGCAGGGTCTATAACTGCCCCCATTGCTAATCCACTTTTTTGGTGGAAATATTACTTCTCAATAAAAAATAATTTTTTCAAAATCGGTTCCAGTGACATACATACAGTTTTTATGCCAGTGGAAATTTTATTTATGAATATATATATTTTTTAACAATAAAGTTGAAACTAATGCCTTGTATAAACATCCTAGGGAATGTCAAGGTTTAAAACATTTTTGTGGTAGGTAATGTAGTCAACAATTTGAGTGGTGATTTTGATAGAGATGAAAAAGAGGGGATTATATTGTCAGTTCCTCTTACAAGCCCCTGGGTTAAATGAGAATATTATTATTAAATGTATTTTAGATGATCATTCTGTAAGGTAGAAAAGGAACTTTTAATGTGAATAGTTTAAAATGTGCATTGTTCATGCACACGTTTTTTTAGATATTGACTGGTTAAAAATATATATTTTGATTCTATTCAATTTCTGTAATTTTTTGTAAAATTAAGGTTCATAGGTTGGTACTAGGCTATCTGCCCTAGGGCCTATACAAGCTTAGCCATAACAATTACCTGGCTATTTCTTCCCACAATATTTACTTCCCTGGACCCCTGTCTAGCAGGGTGACTGACCTGATCCCCAGGGTGAATTTCCTGTCTCCCATCCAATCGTCAAGGTTCCTTTTGAAGAGGGCCAAAGAGGCACTCTGCTTGACATGTATGGGCAGTCTGTTCCAGAGTCTGGGGAGTCTCTGGGTCGGGAACCTATCCCTTCAGCATGTTTTATTCCTTGTGATGACGAGGTTTAGATCCCTGGAGTGTGTGGCTCTGAGGGATTGGGTTTTCTTTAAGTGTAGCATGTCCAACAGCTCTGGGTTTGACATGGCCTTGTATGTTGAGCAAAGATCGCCTCTTGAGTAGACGATATGTGGCAGAGTATAGCTGTTTTTTTTTTTTTACATGGTCAGCATAGAGCATCTACTTTAGGCCTGTGATTCTTTTAATGAGGTATTTCTGTGGTCTTTCCAGTTGTTGCAGATGTCTTGAGAGGTACATACCAAAAAGGGCATTGTATTCTATAATGGGTCTAATGAGGGATGAGTACAGTGGGACAATGACCTCCTTTTTTGTGGATGAAAAGCCCTTAGTGATGAGGTGTGCCACATAGAAGGATTTCCTGACTGTTGTGGCAATGTCGTTATCGAAGGTGAGACCACTATCCACCTGTGTCCCTAAGTGTCTTATCACACTTTCGGTGTTTAGTGTACTGCCACCTATGTGGTAATTCACAGGTACATGTTTTTTCCCAAAGGGGATAACTATACATTTCTTGGCATTGAGCTTGAGCCCATGGCTCTAGCACCAAGCATCTGTTTTTGTAAGGCCCTTTTGTAGAATATACACATAATTTGGGGATTCAGTAATGGCTCCCAGTTTGCAGTCATCTGTGAACTTTGTTAGACAGATTCCCTTAGTGTTGGCCTGTACTTCAGAGAAGTAGATGTCAAACAAGAGCAGTCCCAGGACTGAACCCTGAGGTACTCCACTTGTCACTTTTCTGGAGCTGGATTTGGAGTTGGCTACTTTTACAGAGTGGGTTCTGTCAGTAAGCCAGTTGGCAACCCATCGAGTGACGTAGGGATTAGTAAGTTTATCTATGAATCCAGAGTGGGAGATGGTGTTGAAGGCCTTGGCGAGGTCCAGATAGGTAATCCTATGGTTTAGTCATGTGATATGTTAGATTTTAAATGAGTGTTGCGTTTAAATAAATGGTAGTTTTGAAGAAGTCTGAATTCTAGATGAAAGCACTAAACCCTATAATTAAATAGTTTCAAGTACATTGTTGTCTGTTTGTTGTTTGTGGTAATTTTTTATACTGACTGCTTTACAGCATTCTTGGATATAATGTAATGAATATGCATGCTGTACTGTAATATTTATCATCTCATTATTTATTATCTTTAAAATCTTAAAACTAGCATATCTAATCATTTATTACACATGTGGTACAGCTGAGTGACAGTAGACAAGATTTTCTGGAAATGGATTGATGTAGTTGAAATGGTATTGCTCGTTGCCAATAAAGCAATTTTGAAGGGCATATTTGCAAAAATGCAGAAGCATGGAAGCCTTGAGAGG